>NW_020170436.1:0-2549 GCF_000524195.1 Echinococcus granulosus
CTACAGAGCTCGCCGTTAACAATTTTCTTCCTTGCGGTCCCATAAATTAGCTCAGTGTGAGACTTGAAGGCACAATCAGCGTGTTGAGTCAGTGGGCGCACGCAAGCACTCTGATCCATTGGTCTCTCTCTGCCGCAAAACCCTATCACGCTTCCCGCGATAGAAACATAAAACCTAATTAAGACTAGATGTGGCAAGAGAGATCGTTGCACACTTTATATTCTGGAATTAGTCCTTAAAACAAATATAGTAACCACAGAACTGACTCTTTGCAATATCTATTGAGGTTCCATAAATGTCCACAAATCACATGGGTCAAGGTGCTGTAGTTGCCCAGCACAATTTCATTTCTTCCCATTCCTCCATATGCTTTTATCATGGTGCTTGTAGTCATGAAAACATTGCCGTCAGTGTTGGGATCCTAGACCAGTAAATGTTGTGCCCTACTGTTGAAGGAAGCGGTGTGTAGGCCTAGTTTGCCGTGCATTTCAGGTGATGGCTCTCTGTAATTCTACAAACAAGGCAACTGTAGGCATTTTATTCTTGCAAATTAGCTGTCCCGAACAGCGGCAGAAATCATCGCAGTAGACAATTTACTCAACTTCTAGTTAATAGTGCTCTCTGGTTTCGGGCGGTGCTCCAAACTAAACAGGGCCCTGTTCATGGCTGTGAAATCAAAGAGACCTATTATCAAACCAAAAGAATGAGTTATTTTACACTGCAAATGTCACCTCAATGAGCGTAGAGGTAAGGAAAGCTCTGTTAGCTGCTTCTGCAAGGAGTCGACGCAACATGTTGCGCTCGTACGGCAAAAGAACAAACAGTTTTATGAAACATTACCTAAAATCATGCTAAATAACATTTAGTAATATGGGCACATAGGCATTTTATGAAACGCATCACAATTGCTGCGAATTGAAGGGTCAAGTGAGTGGGGGTCACAGCGCGAGGCATTTGAGCGTGCGTGCCTACATGCACTGTTTTGAAATGAGTGTGCGATTGCCAATGGAAGCTGCATAGCCAGAAGCAGAGGGAATTGACTAGTGTCTCAGTGTCTTGTGGTAAAGGCAGGGGCAGGTGGTAAGACTTTGACTGCCTGTTCACCTTGGGGTTTCATTGTACCACGAATGTCTCGAAATTCTTGTCGCGATTGTGCTGCCTTAGCTCCATGTTCCCTTTCAGCTTTGAAAGTCAAAGCCACACTTACGGGTAGCGAAGAGTTTTGTCTATGCAGATAATTAATGAACAAAGCACCTTGCGACCTGCTTACAATCGTTCGCCATCCCATCTGTGAGATTGGGAGGAAGGTGCTTTCTTTCCAGCTGAAATCTATGTCGGCACTAAGACCTTGGCAGCCACATGGGTACACTCTGTGTTTGTAATGACCGTCCATTCTACAAATCAACTACTCTCAAGTGACGAGGGAAGAGCAGGAGAGGGAGAGCACAAGGCTGCCTTTGTTTTGAAAGGTAATACAATCAGCCACATTTGATGAGAACAGATTGGTCTGCTTTGCAAATGTGGTAACTGTCGTAAGAAGAGGTGTGCAAAGTGCAAATGCGTTAATTTCTTCCCGATTCGGCTCCCTGAATCGAGACATTTGATTTGAGGAAGGCATCTTATATCACCTAGTATGAGGGGGATGGATTAACATGTTAAGAGCATATTAAGGAGAGATTAGTGTTTGTCGTCGCCATGAGGATTGCTGACGTCTGCTCGGTTGAGAGATTGGTGCAGTCTGCCCACCTGTCACTCAGAAGTTCCATTCAATCAGACAGGTATTACAGGGCACATACAATGATAAGTAGCATAAACTTTGCTCCGAGTAAGCAAACACAGTAAGAGAGGTCGGCCAATTCGCTATAGGTTCGCAAACCATGATAGGAGAGGAGTTGGTGTTTATTTGGAATAAAGACAAGCATTATCTAGTAGTCCATTTAACAGCACAGGTAGGCGCTACCCCAGAACATCACCAGTGCAGCTCGGCCTGTCCGACAAGGCTCGCTAGCGATGGACAACAAACGTGCCATGGTACACTACGGCCAGCCCCATGGTGCGCTGGATGCAGCGCCCTCCGTGCTCTCGTTTCGAACAGAAGTGGCCTGTTTCACTGGTAGTCTTAGTGGTGCAGTGTATGGCAGTGTAAAGCCCCATCAGATGGTGGTGATGACGCGTTGAAATCGACACGCTTTTAAGTTGTGAAAGAAGTGTGAGGGCGTCTTGATGTCTTGCTGGATAGACGTAAGTATTGGACATCCAGTCGCACCTCTACTTAGAATAGTGATGTGAAGCCATTTAACCTCATTAGTTAATGCAGCATTATTAGAGCCTTTTTCTGCTCTCCATCATCGTCGGTTGTCACCTTACAACATCGTCTTTATCCCTTTCAAGCATTAGTGCATCATAGTCACCGTTAGAAGTGGCAGAAGCAATCAGGTGGCACCATCATCATCACCACCCACCACCAATCATCTTGCGTGGGTGCGTGCGTGCGTGCGTGTGTGCACTGACAGGAGGTGTGCTGCTGTGTGCGGTCAAGCGCGACTAAA
>NW_020170436.1:2649-3848 GCF_000524195.1 Echinococcus granulosus
TCCTCCTCCTCCTCCTCCTCCTCCTCCTCCTCCTCCTCCTTCTGCGTTAACTTCGTGGGCATTTTCACGTTTTTGTCGTTATTCACAGATCATCCTAGCAGTGCTCATGCCAGGTCAGTGCCTCCCATCTAGCTGATGATTGCCATAACGGCAGTTGGAGTGTGCCACTAGCCACCTTAAGACGTGGGTCAATGTGAGAGTCAGGCAGTGTGTTGTGGATAAGCTTGAATATGTTGACGGAGTGACTCAGAGTGAGACTTGGACGCACACTCAGTGTGTTCCTTCTACCCATCATCGAGGCAATAGGAGGACGCCAGCACTTTGATGCATTGGTCCATCTGCCGTAAAACCTCAGGCTATCAACTCTCTAGAAGGGAGGTGCAACAGATTGAAAAAGGCTTGTCATATGCGTAATAATGGGCGGCACAAGTTATGACATATTCCGCCTCCAACTCTCTCACTTCTCTTCGTCACGACGTACAGACGCTAATGGCAACATCATCCAGCATAGAATCACACAGAGTCATGTCACCTCTGGTTGGCTTTCGCGTCACTTTAATGGATGCAAATTGGAGTAGCGAATTCAACGAGACGGATGGCATATTGGAAATGTTCATATGATGGTTCTGTGCATTCAGCATTGTTAAATGAGTAGTACAACTCTGCCTGTGCATCCTTGTATTACATCATTTTAAATCACTACCATCCCTCTGTGAACAACAGACACTGGGCCTTGTTTGGCACAATTCTTATGCTGCAATTACTGTTTGCCACAGACCTCTACTCTTTTCTCTTGTCAGCATAACCTATGTGACTCTTTTATTTGCCACTCACATTTTACGCACATTTGTACAATAATTGAAGAATAAAACAGCCGTGCAGCAGATGAGGTCAAGAGTGCACCGCCGCACACCAATGCATTGAACGCCGTATGCGTGAACCAACCAACCAACCTAAGTGGGTGTAACTGCAATAGATGTGTGATGGCTCTCTGCCAACTCTACATCTCCACTCTTCTTCATTTTCTCTATGCTCATCTGCCTCAGAACCTCTTATGTTTATCACAGTGCTAGTGACACGGTGGCCTCAACACGCTTGCCACGCATAGACTTGCACAATTTAATTGAGATTGTAAGTAGTAAAAGAATTCCTTGTTAAATTTCACATAGTAGATGTAGTCGTTGAAACAACTGCATTGA
>NW_020170436.1:3948-6642 GCF_000524195.1 Echinococcus granulosus
ACCCCTAAGACTACTGCAACTGTGCCCATGTGACAGCCGATGCTGCGTGAAATTCAAGTTGTCTTTTTGAGATGCCAAACAAATGGCCTCTGTTTTCTCAACAACCTCCGTTATGCCTCACCTTTTAAATTCCCAATTCGCCTAACTAATCTGAGTTGATTCTTGCGTTTGTTGCTGATCTAAATACTTTAAAAGCCCGTACATGCTTTATTTACTGGTGGTTGTTAGTGCACCCATCAAATGCCTCACCCAGTGCATCCCATTGCCTGGACTGCCACCTCACCTTGTGTTAAGGCTTGCATGTAGAAAATTACGCCATTCATCAGTACCCGAGTTTGAGCCTGTGTGCGCCTGAATGCGTCGCTGTCACTGGGTCGACCCAGTCACACACAACTGGTGGTGCCCGATTCGTCTTCCACCTGGAGTGAATAGTAACGGAGTTGTATCGCTTTAAGGCAGTAAGTAGGCAATGACGATGAAGTGACAGAGAGTGAGGTGGTTTCTAATGTGTATTGTGCCTTCAAACCCCTTCTACACGGCAACATCAGCATGCAAATCAGGCAGTCAATTCACTCATAGTTCACATTGATCTGACCAAACCCACCATAATGCAGTAAAGCCGGTTGCGGCCAAAGAAAAATACAATGATTTGCTTAAATTTATATTAGCTGGTGAAGAAGTACCCGCGATGTTTGTTGAATTGATGACTAAGTAAGGACGAGTAATTGTCGACAGGACCATGGCAGGATTATTGAATCCTGCGACGAAAAATGATGTGTTTGATGAGTGACAGTCTTAACGGGTGAAGTTGGTGGAGAAAGCACGGACTTAGGAAAAAGCTCCTCCAAGAACCGTCAACATGGAAGTGAACAAGGCAATGGTGGTAGATCCGATGGAAGAGGAGCCGGTGGAAGTAGATGCGCCAAGTAAGGGGGTCTGTGTAGGTTTGTACGTCTTTGCTACTACAGGTGTTGATGTAGTTCCCCCAGTCGTGACAACTGCGCCTTCCTCGTCTAGCCGAAACAGGACATTTTCCTTATTATCTCCTCTAATGCATGCACATCAACGAGCTGTTAACTGTGTAACATGAGGCAAATAATAAAAGGCATCTTGCGGTATTTTGATGGTAGTGTCACAAAAGCCCTATTCTGAGCTAATTCCCCAGTACTCTTGTCAATTTTGATTTACAGCACAGTGTTTGATAAGACAATTAGGGGGGACTCACCTCCTTTCATCTCTGGTGTGGTTGTTGTCTTTAAAGCACTATAAACACCGATGTATTCAAAGTTCGGCGAAGATTTCAGTTGACTGTGTGCACAAACAGAGGCAGAAACGTTTTGTCCTGGCTCCAATCCGGTGAAGTTATAGAAGCCAGTTGGGGGGACTTTGATGGAGTCCTGGGATTCTTCATTGATCAACCAAAAGATGATGTAGTCGGTAATGCCATCGTAGAATTCAGCTGGCGGATCCCATGTCATGTGCACCGTATGCGAGTCGATTGCTTCAAGTCTCACATTTCGCGGAGTACTCTTATCTGCACAGTACAGAATGGGTATGTTTGTCATTACATGCGTGGATGGTGATAGCTTCCCATGCGTGCCCATGTAAATCAGTGTGGATGTGGCAAAGTGAAGCATCAAGGTGACTGAATGGCAAGCAGTTACTGTTTGCACATAGGCAGAGTAGTAGTGGTGGAAAGGAGGACAGACCTCGATCCATTCCTCTAAATGTCACTGGGTCTGCCATCTCGCTGAATGTATTGGGCCGCTTGAGTCCACGTACCGTCAGTGCATGTGCTGTTAACGGACTCAGTGACCTTGAATACGTTGTCGGCCTTTGAGCAGTAAGGTTGACCACTGAACGCCAGGGAGTTTCAGAGTCGAGGACACCGGTCTTCATGAGGACCTCGAAACCATCAAACACTCCTTTGGCTCCCCCAGGGTTGTGTATCGATAAGTATATATAATCGTAAATAACGTAGAAAGATGCAGTGAACGTCGGTTTTGGCAAGCCTGCAACAGCGGAGATGAGATTGTTATGCAGACATATTTGCCCCAAATAGAGCAATTCTCTTCACGTGATTAGTCCAGCATAGGCTTTCGGTCCATAGGAAGGAGAAAACATCTGTGTTGACGATTTGATTAGTTAATGCATTACGTAGGTCCATGTTCGTCTGTTTCGAGTGTGCCAGCTTCCACGACGTAAGCGCAACCTGACTTTTTCTGCAACTAGCCAGTAGCAGTGGGTTGGTCTTGGTGTGCCCAGGTGGGACACTTACCAAAGTCAATCAAGTGTGTAAATGCCTGTGGCATGGCTGCATTAGAGTCAATTCAATCCTCCCATCCATGTTGCATGAAAGCGGACATATCGAAATGCAAACGCATTGAGACAAAGACCCGCTAAGCAAAGTGTGGGTGAGAGATGAAAGGCGCGTTAAATGCCAACACGAAGGCCGCGGCGAGGGGAGGGTAGGGTAGGGTAGGGTAGGGGAGGGGAGTGGGGAGTTAAATAACGGAAGCGAGCATGAGCCCACACAGTCGTGACAAGCTAGTGTGATGTGATGGGGAAGAAAAAGACCAAGAAGAAGCAGCTTACACCCTTATCCCAATTTTAGGCTGTGTATGGCAGGAAACATCCTGTAATCTTGTCAAAATACCCCATAGGTGAGTTGACCATGGTAGGGCATTGAAAGAT
>NW_020170436.1:6742-19212 GCF_000524195.1 Echinococcus granulosus
CCACAGAGCTCATCCTCAACAATTTTCCTCCTTGCGGTCCCACAAATTTCCACATAGCACACAATTTGAGGTGCTGTACTTGCTAGCACGGGTTCCTTTCTTCCCTCTTTTCGAATGCATTTATTATGGTGCATGAACTCGCGAATGCATTATCGTCCGTGTTGGGGTCCGAGATCAGTAAATGTTCAGCTGCAGTGGTGGAGGTAATGGTGTGGTGGTCTCTTTTGCTGTGTATAACAGGTGACGGCTCCGAGGACGCCAGAACATATTAGAGAGTGTTAGTTCGAAAATTGTGGATTAGCAGTGCGCAATGTGGTGCGATATTTGAAGAAATTGAGAGGGCGAGTGTCGAATGAGTGAGCAATGTAATCAAGCAAGCATTATGGACAATCTGCAATTCTACCAACGAATATTGCCACTCGTTGCTCAGTCTGATGCAATATTACCCCAATTCTAGATTGGTCGTCCCATGTACTGTAATTCCACAAGCAGGGAAAAACAGGAGAGCGAGTCGACTGTCCCGAAGAGCAGCGGAAATCAAGGCAGTAGACAATTTGCCTAACTTATAACTAATATTGCTTCCTGCTTCCGAGTGATGGTCTCAACTAAACAGAGTTTCGTCTACGGTTGTAAAATCCAAAAGACTTATTGACAAACGAGAAGATTGAGTTATCATGCCATTGCGAAAGACATCCCTCTGAACTTAGAGGTGACAACAGAACCGGTAGCTGATTCTACATGGAATGGATGCTAAATGTCATGCTTCTACAGCAAACGAATTAATAACTCTTATGATACTCCGCCTAACTTCATACTGAATAGCATTTAGTAAAATGAGTGCTTAATCATTGTACGAAGCGCATAATGAGGACCGAGATTCAGAAGGTGAAATGAGTGAGGGTCATAACGCGATGTGTTTTAATGTGCAAAGATCTGCAAATAAAAAGAAAAAAATTTGGCTATATTTGTGCAAACCTTTGCCCCACATTTAAGCACTGCTCACCTGGAAGCCGTGCTTTCACATCTTCTTTGAATTTATGAGGGCTCGGTAATGTTGCAAGCAACTATTTGTTCTCCCCACTGAAATAATTAGAGTGTAGTTAGGAGGGCTTGATCAACTCTAGTTAAAGCCACTAGTTAATGCCACAAAAGGTAGTGGAAGGAAGATTACCTGTGTGAATTCAATTTCGACGATGTTGAAGACGTCTGCAATCGCGGGAGGATATTCCGACACCTTTCACAAGCACATTGGAATGAGTCTTAATGCAAATTAATTTACCGACAAATACAAAGAAACGGTTTTGCAATTTAAGGCCGACTCAGGTGAGCATCAATTAGTTGTCGGACAATGTAGGCTATCTTGAAGCGCAAAGTCATGAAAGGTGCGAAGACTGCTGCGAATAGGATGGATATTTAACTCACAGCATTATGAATGCTCTTTTGTCTCCTCGACTTAGATTAACACGCATGAGAGCAAGATATCGCCCAATGGGAAAGCGTCTGTTTAGGAGAGCACAAGTTCCATAAAGAAAGGGGCTTTGTTTCTTTACTTCGTGAACGGCCAGTTTCACACAAACCTCGAGGCACAAAGAGGATGCGAAGTCTGATTTCCTGCAAGCCTTGCTAACCTCCAAGCATTCCCGTACTAATGCAATATAAAACACCCTTCTGTGCTCAATCTCCTCTGTCTAAGCCGAGGATAGAAGTGAGGACCATTGAGAGACGATTAAAAGACTGACTCTTGTCATAGCAACAGTAAAAAATACAAATACAAGGCTATCCTACTGATCTGTTCGAGTCCAGGCGTTAATGCCATGAACGTTTTACCATTTGACTGGGGTTTGCAGGAATGAGTCTGGCCCGTTTGGAAGCAAACAGGGTGGTGTGAATGAAGTGTCACCATATTTGTGGGTCCAACGTGGAGGACGTAGATACGACATCCTGTTCACTTTGAGGCCACATTGTACCAAGAAGGTTTAGAAATTCCTAAGAGCCCAGTGCTGCCAGGCACATAGGTGCAGAAATTAAATCAAACTATTTACGAATATGCAGCCGTGCGGGCCAAAATGAGGTGCTCAATTCTTCCTTCGCAGGCCATGTGTAGATTTCGTCACATCCTGGAAGAGGAATTGCAGTAACAGAGAGTTGTGAATTAATTCCGCAGTATCAGTTTCATTGTCAAGAGCACACAGAGCCACGCATCAGAAGTGGAATGTTAATTTTCGCCATTGTTGCTATGCAACCAAATGGACGTTTCTCGTTGGTCGCTTTCAATCCATGGGAACGGAGGTGGGTTGCTGCGCATTGCTGCCGAATATGAAGACCTGCCAAGCACATGGAAGTATGGCTCTAAATCCAACTACTCCTGTTTTCGCCTGGTGAGGAGTCAATGTACATCTTCGAGTGTTGGCTGGAAACAGAGGCTTGGCCATGCTACTTGAGGTGGCTGTCGCTAATCATGCTGTTGATTTGAGCAGTTGTGTGAAAGAAGAAAAATGCAGTTACCTGGTTGTGTGGAGTTGGGGAAAGTGCTTTAATGCTGTGATAAGACTGAAGTTGGAAACTTTATCCATAAGTAGGCGTTAAAGTTTTCCGAAGGCCACAAGTCCCAGTCATCATGCAATAAGACACGTTGGTCCCAATGTGACAAATCTAGATGACAAATGCACCAATTGAAATGTCTATCATACTAGCCTTGTTTGCAAAAGCAGCATGCAGCGTTTGCATTATTCTTCTATTCCACCTCCGGTTTCGCACAGCTGAGGCAAGAAACTTTGCTTGAGAATGACATCCTCCACCATGTACACTGGGGAGAGTGTGCATCTGCATGCAGCAAGTGATCCGGATGGACCGGAAATATTCTCTTCCTGAAGAAGAGACTGCGCCCACACGAAAGGCATCAGTTTAATCTGCCCGTGTGGCGAAGGTAAGGTCAATTCGAATCTGCGCCCAAATGGGTAAAAGCCGGTCACATCAGCTAGAATATATTGGATATTCCAGGAATTCGTAGCTAAGTAAAACACATGCACTCAGGAAGTGTTTCCACACTATGATATACATATATATATATTCCCTAGGCAAACACTTGCTCCGTGCATATACGTAGTCGTGTTTGCTAGCAGTATTTGTGCTGCTGGCCGACGTGTGTGCAGGTGAGCACAGACCTACTGAGTGTATGTACACGCCCTGTGGTGGGATGGTAAAGGACACCGTTAAATGAGCCACAGTCTTGGCTGGGGATACGTGGATGCCCAGAGATGGCTCCTGAGTTTGCATTTCATATACGATCCCTTAGCATTCTTACGAGTTGTTTCACTTCCCCGTCGCTCTTACTTGATTCATAGTAAGCAGATTGTTGTTTCCAGTGTGTTGGTAACCAAGGCCATAAAAGTACATTTTAGAGCATTTTGCAAACCGCTTTCACGAAGTTGAAGAAGAAGAAGAAGAAGGCCTTTTTGCAATTGCAGACGTGCCTATCGGCGTCTCCACCACAGCGTTCATGAATGCACAATTTGCTTTGTAGGTCAATGACATACCGTTTCGTAGGCTACCGTTAACCTGAAATCGACATACAGACAAACGATGCGTGGGTTGTGAATGCAACCTGCTTCTGACTCAAAGATTTGGCTCTGACCCTGGCCCATTGTGTTGGCATCTTCCCTTTTTTGTGGAAAGCTTTGCACTGGCAATCGGTAAGTTACCCACCTTCCAATGCTCTACCATGGTCAGCTCACTTATGGAACCATTCATCTTATGAGCGTGTTTACTTAATGAACAAAATTAGCGTGCTCCCAGCCGAAAATTGACAGTGGCGACTTAACTGCTTCTTCTCGATTCTCATCATACTACATCACTTCACACGAACTTTTCATGACCATGTGAGCTCAGGCATTGCGTATGCTTAATGAGCTACACATCCTATGTTTCTACTGATAGGAAAAGAGTAGGTGATGCATGCATGAATGTGTACGATGACATGCAGCCGGAGACGCTTCTTAATTAAAGACAAAATGTCTCTGGTGCAGTAATGTAGAAATGCTCCGATTATCTTGCAGATGGCAACCGATCATCCTAATCTAAGCGAAAATGCTACTGGCTATCCAATCGAAGAGACAAGTGTTTGGAAGGCTTGAGGAAGAAAGGAATTCAACCGTCAAGGAGCCCTCTCAAGAATAAGCCTTTTGCTTCAAAAGCGTTTAAAGAATTGCGCACAAAGCACCGGTGGCCTTGGTCTACTGCTGGAGACCGCAGTTTCTGTTAAGTGTGTACTAATTGCAGTAGCTTCAAAAGGCTTCACCTGACAGTGTTTGTCTCACTCCAATCCTGGTGTATAGTAATGCTGGTGAAAGGGGAGGCATTGGCATCATCGGTTATGTATCACCCAATAAAGTGTGAAAGCGATATATTCTGATCATGGCACCCTACTACACAAACTAGCCCACGTAGAACACATGAAGATGCGATGCGCTAAGACGATTGATGCTGCAAATCTTCAATCACCAAGCCTATCAAAAGGGGGCTTCCGATATAGTTTGTAGCAACCGAGTCACTAATTTCGAATGTTGGCTCTTTTCCATACTATGCAAATCCTTCCAGCTTCTCATAACATTCCATGATTAGTACTTTTACAAGTTCCTCTTCTGTGGTTATTTCAGTCAGACTGTTGGTGATGTGCCAGAAACTTTGGACTCCTACCCTTGGAAAGGACGTCAACGACTGTTTCGGCCCATTGCAACTGCTCACGAGCTAGCCGGATCCCATCAGACTACCAATCTACTGGACGAGCGACAATGACTTCAGTGCAGACTGCTTTATTGGCCGATGCAATGGATTTCTTCACCTGTATTCATCGTGCGTGCTTGTGTATGTGCAAGCCCAGCAGCGGCATGTTGAGGACACCGATGATGGTGAAATAATACGAACTTCCACTTCTTGACTAATCCTTGAGCATTCAACATGTTTGCGTGGAAATAACTCCCCCTTGATTGGCCTCACCTAAGCTGATGTGTAGCTCAAGTGCACTGCAAATCACCGGAAGGGCAAAGTCAGTCAGGCATTGTGAGAATATACTTGTGGCAGACAATGAGGAAGGGGTTTAGAACTTGTGCTCGGCCAGTCTTCGCCTCCTGACCTGTTCAGCAATCAAGCACGCACAGCGTCCAATTTGCCTCCTCACTACGTAAGTGGCAGAGATCCTGTTTGAATGTGCGGGAGGGCTCCAGCATATCGCGCACACAGAAATTAGCAGCACAGTTTAGAACTGTCAAGTTTAATTTGCTTTCTTCAGAATCCAACTTTCGGTGCTTGCCACCACCCCAATCAAATCTTTGCTGTGCTTCAGTCCAAAATCACATTATTCGGTGCTAGTTCGAGGGTAGGTCTCACCAATGCTGTGTGAATTGGCGGAATGTGTTATAATGCTGAAGTGAGTGCGAAGTTGGGTTATTCATCTCCAATTCCCAAAATGTTGCTCAGTAATTTCGTCACTTCTGCCGGAAACGACTTGTAGAGCCCCAATCAAAGAGTGTTATCCACAGCAAAAGCTGTCTTAACAACCAAATGCTAAGGCTTATGCACACATCGGTGTGCGCATTTTGTAGAACGGAGCAGGCCATTTCCACCCACTCGTCGTACGTGCATCCGTCACCCGTCCCAGTCATCTCATCTGTACAATGTGCACTCATCAATGTACACTTTGTCACAATTCCGGTCATCGCGCTGCCTGACTCTCGCCCATGGTCCCTACAGGCATTTCACCACCTTATCCACCATCTTCCTACCTGCCTATCTGACATCATGCCTGTTCACTCACCGAAGCAGATTCATCGCCTGCATTCAGCGAGTGGTGAAGACCATGCGAGAAAATTTGCACATTTTGATGAAGCGTGGGTGCTCATTACATTGCTTTCTTCAAGGAGGGCAGTTTTACTGCAAACGAGTATCGGGTAGGTAAAATAGACGATGCTGCAAAGGAGACGATGCAGAGCTTTCTGAGTGGCGACTCTACCACCCGTAGTTTTGGCACAAACACCAAGTACTAGATGTCAGCAAATGCCTCGTGTCCTCCCATCAAGATGTCGTCCAATATGACGCCGCCATTGTGGACGTGGGTGAAGGAAAAGGGAGGAGGCAGGCAGAATAGTGAGGAGTGCAATACGTGGCATTTATGAGGGATGAGAAATTTTGTCCGAGGACAAATAAGCAAATGTTCCATCACATTCCCTTCTCCCCTTTGCATTACATTTGTACAAATATGACAGTCATGAGTAAATAAACATTTTAACAAAGTTGTCCATCTTTTCATCTGCTTTTCGTTTGTGTGAAGCTATAGCTATCACTTTACATGTAGCGGTGGCACAATGCTTGACACATCGTAAAGGTGGGAGGCGACGTCATTGCTGTCGAACATGATGACCTGCCAAGATGGGAGTGGTATAGCACATGGAAGTGTAGCTCTAAATCAAACCACTTCTGATTCCGCACCGAGAAGTGGCAATTTGCTGCTCTGCGCTTCACAAATTATCAAAAACTTCTGACACAGCAGTAACTGAACAGTGAAAGAACGATAGCAGAACGAGCTGTTGCTGTCATGAGGAAAGCACGGAACCATCAAATGTGGGGTGGATCACTCACTCTCAGCAAAAGCAAAACGACGTTCCTCTTACTACTTCGGTTAATTACCACAATAACGTACCCAGAAGAAGAGCCTAAGTGATTTACTTGGAATATTGAATGGAATGTGTTCCGTGTGATGGCTGGAAATGGAGGCTTGACTATGCTTCCTGAGGCGGCGATCACCAATTGAGCGGTTGGTTTGAGCACCTCCATGGAAGGAGGAAAGTGGCATAACCTGGTTGTGTGAAGTTGGGGAAAGCGCTTTGATGCTGAGGTAAGTGTGAAGTTGGAATCTTCATCCTCAAGTCGGAGTTGGGGTGTTTCGTAGACCGCAAGCCACGCAAATAATTGCAGTGGATGTCATTTCGCTCAGTTTCGACCTAACCCACATCTACAAATCGGAGAAAAAATTGAATCAAATTTGGACCAACTGTTCAAAAGGGGCGCCTAATTGCACAAAGCTGCTGCAGCATGGCAAAAGCAGTGAAGGCGGGTGTGTGTAATTGTACGCATGCTCCCGATTAACTCGACCAACTTGATATACAGGTGACCTGAGGGAATTAGAAGTAGTAAGTTGATGTAGGGTGAGTAAAGGGACAACGAGCAGAAATGTGAGCATCGAAGCGATGTCACTGGAAGCATCACAATCTGATTTGTTTCTGCCTGAGTAGAAATTTATTGCAACCTCCAGAATCCACCGAGTAATTTTCTTGCACTTTTCTTCCATAATTTGTTTAGATAAACTTTCCTGAACACTTTCCTATGTTTTGCGAATCCAAGAGCCGATATTTGTGGAATCAGCAAATGTAGTTTCACTAGGCTTTTTTTGATGGCATGTCTGCAAAGTAAACTGTGCTAGTAATTATAATATGCAGAGCTGTGTGGTGTTTGGATGAGGCTTTTTGATTCTGCTGCAAGTAACGCAGGTGCCGCAGACACCGAGTTTATCCACGGTGAGCTTAGGCCACCAGTTCCTTTTGGTCGAGGCGTCTATCGTTTTTGTTGGGTCTACGCAGCCCATTTGGTCGCGCAACTCTGGGAGAATGGTTGTATTTGTGATCCTGGAATGGCGTGGTACCTAGAAGATGCAATGTGCAAGGTCTTTCGAAGACGACGTGCTTTGTGACTTAGAGGTGTGGGGTAGCTTAGGTATTGCATGGGTTAAGGTTTGCACACAACGAGGGTTGTGATCGTTTACTTTGCTACCGTTGCAATGCAAAAGTCACTTCCTGTTTCAATTCCTTCCAACAGCGAACGACGTGAAAGGACGGAATTTTGCAACCTGTGCAGAATAGATCAACAATGCACTGATATCTTCCGTAATCTTCTACCTGTCATCTGTTGAGTCAAGACATTTTGGCGGTCTCCACTTGCCTGTCTTCTGCCACCCTCCCTATCCACTCACTTTATGTAGATGAGAATTGACTGCTTTACCACCCACATCAAAATCAGTCTCCGTTATGGTTCCTTGTATGTAGACCTCTATTTATCTCTATCAGCACTGAGAAGTCTTTTGTGGAATTCAGGTGACACAATAAGTGTGTGTTAAATTCTTCCACCTTATGCTAGCGATCTCATGTAATTTGAGCAGACTAGCCAAGTGGGTGCTTAAGATATCAGGGGCCATTGCGTCCGCCCTCGCAAAGGTGATTTTGAGGCCAAATCTTCCGGATTATGTATATCATACCACGAAATGGAATGCTGGCCAGTGATCGACTCTATTCGATGTGAACAGGAAGTCGACTTCTAGCAGTCAAATTGCCACTTCTCATCCCTGCTTTACTAGTAAATCCTCAGGCAACCAGTTTGTTTTGTCTGCTTCCTACAACTCGGGCTTGTATTGAAGCTTGGCACTACGAATAGAATTCGTTTGACCTTCATATTTCGAGTATGCCTTATTCAGTTTGGAAAAAATGTCTCTTTGAAGTACAAGCATGTCGATTTGACGCGGACATGTTGCGCAACGCATGCGACATTCATGCAAATCGAATGTCGACTGATGCTATGCCACGTCTAATTATATTGAGTTCAGCACATTCGTAGGGTGGCGTAACTAATCATATAACTGCTTCTTAAAGTGATTGCATCCCATTCGCAGGTCCATGTCATTCATATTACAAATGCTTACACGGATTCAAGGCTATACTGATGTCGATGTGCATGTCGACTGATGCAATGCCAGGTCTACTTTTGTGGAATTCAGCCTATCCGTAGGGTTGCATATTTAATAGCATGTCTGTTTCTCAGCATTTCTTCCTGTAATTTTTACAGGACTTGTGTTTATATGCTGAGAAATGTACGATAAAAGGGCATGTTTTATCTAAAAACGAAAAGCAGCATTCGAATAATTTTCATTGCCATCAGTTCATAATCTTTCACCTGGATTTTGTAAATTGCAAATTTATATTAGCAAAAATGAGGCTATAGGCTTTGCAACAAAATCACGTTTTGTTTGTTTAACTTGAAGTTTGTCTACTCAGGCACTAAGGCTTGGCGAATTATATTGCCGTTCAGCCTATTTCTTCAGTCTCTCAGTCTTCGTGTGTGGCAGCAACATCTTCTCCGCCCTAATGCAGAGAATTTTCGTAACTCTAGAGACGACTCAGAGCACGATCCCATAGTGAAGCAATCGTGGTTTGCAAAATACCTTCTCACTGTCTTAAAAGCATTTGCATTTGATGCTGTTGCAATGACAAATGTCAGTCTTTTAATCTTCTCTCAAAGGTCCTCACTTCTATCCTCGGCTTAGACAGAGGCGATTGAGCACAGATAGGCGTTTTATATTGCAGTAGTACGGGAATGCTTGGAGATTAACAAGGCTTGCTGGAAATAAGACTTCGCATCCTCTTCGGCATCTAGATTTGTGTGCAACCGACCATGAACGTCAAATAAGCTCTAATGCAGAACCAGACAAAAGTTTGTCAAACAACGCAGCTTGTGATCACTGGAAAAATGTCCGACAGATTAAATGGTAGATGAACTGACTAACGGCTTTATTGTCCCCAAGGAAGATGAAGGACCACCACTGCCCTAAAACATTCAACTGTCCCTAGGTACTTAGCACCATTAAGAACTTCACCGTGACAGATTTTACAGACGACTGAGCTTGCAACAACTTCACTGCATCACTGTCTGGAAAAGACACGCAACTACAGCCATCGTGTATCCCTTATCAGTCGACATTACCCAAGGCTCCATCAAATTTTGCGCGGGAAACAGATTGGCTAAATTTAAACGGTCAAGCGGATGTGGGGCAATCTTCGTGGCTTGACCCATCACCAGAGAGCGTCTTTTTTGACTTGTAGCAGTCCCTTTTTTCCCAGCAGACGCCTTGGTATCTCACTTTGTTCAGTAGGTGCAAGAGGTTGCGGCTGAAAGTAAAAAAGTACAGCGGGAACGGTAGACTATGCTTGACTAGTTTATTTGCACCATTAATGGCCCTGACTAAAGAGAAGAGCCAATTCGATTGCATAGTGGCAAAGGCGAAATGTAACATTCCACTCCTGATGCGAAGCTCTGTGTGCTCCTGATACTGAAAACGATACTACGCAATTAATTAGCAATTTTCCTTTTCAACAGCATTTCTTTGAGACTGTGACGAAATCTACACATGGCCTGCCGGAGGAGAGTTTAGTAAATCACTTCGGACTGCATGGCTTGAATAGCTCGTATATCGCTTGATAAAACTTTGTACCTACGGGCCTGGCAACACTGAGCTCTTAAGATTCGCTGAACCTTCTTTGTGCAATGAAACATCAAGGTGAATAGGAGGTCAAAGTCTTGCCATCAAATTACTACTTCCAGTCCCCGCTTTTGTCACAAGACATCATGGAACTCGTCAGTCCCATCTGCTTCCGGCTATGCAGATTCCATTGCCAATCACATCTTCTTTTCAAAACAGTGTGTGTAAGTACGTACATTCAAATGCTTCGAGCTATGAATCTCACTCATTTCACCTGCCAATTCACAGTCTTTTTAATGACTTTCACAAAATGATTAGGTACTCACATTGCTACATGTTATTGGGTATAATTTTAGGCAAACCCATATAATAGATAACTTATCCTTTTCTGTGGAAGCATAGCATTTCGCATCCATTCCTTGCAGAAGCAGATGACGAGTGGTAATATTCTTGGCAGAATTCCAGTTCGTCCACAATGCATACGGTTTCTTGCCTGACTCAGTAACATTGACAACTTGTACTCACTTTTAATCGCTTTCATATCATTGCTTGCTGAATTTACTTCTTATTGGAGGAAGAATTGTCCAAGTACCATACCAAATGCATTCGAGGAGGGAGAAGAAAGGAAACCGTACTGGCAAGTATAGCACCTCGAATCATGGGCTGTAGGAACATTTATGGGACTGCAAAGAGGAAAATTGTTAAGGGTGAGTTCTGCGGTCAGCGGAGTTGTTTCAGCAACTACTTCTAGAACATTGGCTTTAACAGGGAATTCTCTTGCTACTTATAGCCTCAATTCACTTTAGCAAGTCTCTCCGTGGCAAGGCTGTTGAGGCCACCCTGTCACTAACACTGTGGGAAACACAGCAGGTTCTGAAGCCGATGTAGTGTTAGCAGAGAGCCACCACACATTAATTGCAGTCACACCCACTCACGTTCAATGAGTTGGCGTGGTGTGGTGCATTCTTGACCTTCTCTATTTTACGACTGCTTAATTCTCGAATTATTGGGCGAAACGTGTCAAATGCGTGTGACCAATTCAAACAACTCAATCAAGTTACACTGATAATAGAAATGAATGTAGGTTTGCTGCCAACAGTAGCTGTGGCATAAGGTGTATGCCAAACTAGACTCAGAGTCTGTTGTTCCCAGAGGGATGGAATTGATTTAAAAGATATGATATAAATATGCACCCTACAGTTGTACTGCTCATTTAACAATACAGAATACACAGAATCATCATATGAACATTTCCAAAATGCTGTCCTTTTCTTCGAATTGGCTACTCAATGTCGCTTCGATTAAAGTGACACGAAAGCCAACTTGAGGTGTTGTGACTTGTGTGATTCCATGCTGGATGATGTTTCAATTGGCGTCTGTGCGTCGCGACGAGGATAAGGGAGAGGATTGGAGGTGGATTTTACTGATTGAGCACAAAATGTGGGGACTACTGAGTCAGGGCAGAATCTGGATGTAAAATAGCAACCTGAAATCATGCCAAGTAATATTGTCACTCGTCACTTTCTCTGGTGCAATATTACCTCAAGGCGTGATCAACCCACGACTTTGCTGTGATTCCACGAACTTGCGAATGAAGTAGCCTCCCAATGATGACGTGTTAATCTCTCAAATAGGCAGAAAATCTCATTTACACAGAGATTTGATTTCGCAGTTATCAGAAACATGAGGCTGTGAATAGTTAGTATACCTTAGAAGATGGTACTGCTTTTCGATTTGTGGTGGATTTCTTAAAAGAGTGCTTAGTTTCTGGTTTAAATTTCCAAATGTCTTTATCGAAAGATCGAAGGGAAGCGTTTGATTGCAAGTAGATGAGGTACCGGTAAAAGTAAACTCAAGATCTACATGAGCACTGCAGCGTTTCATCCAAAAGCACTAGCATGCAGTAGTGTCCGTACAATCGCTGCCTTTTTATGACCTTTGCTGCACCTGAGGTGCAAATGCCGTCAATTTCCTTTCACCTGCTTTCGGCAGTGCCATTCAAAGTGTCTGCTTTACAATGGCGTCAAATAGCTGCCGTTTCCACAAAGGATATTTCGGACGAGTGTCACAGTAGCAGAGGCTACTGGCCAGCTACCAAAACTTGCAAACTAAAGTTGCCAGACTGCAATGTTTAGCGAGAGGACGAAAGGCGTAACATAGAGTGTCCTTTACT
>NW_020170436.1:19312-24008 GCF_000524195.1 Echinococcus granulosus
GCAACGCAGGAGCTAAAAGGATGTCTAAAGTGGTGACGTGCAGGCGAACGCTCGGAATGCATGACGACACCGAAGAAAGAGCTATTCAAGATTAAAGTAGTGAGGTGTGCATGATGAGCAAAAGGCGTATAGTTTTGGCCGAGATTGCTTAAGACCACTTTTGCAGTGGAGTAAATGTTCCAACAGTCAGCTGGTCGCGCAGGACTCGTGACACGTGTAAGATATTCCAGAAAGGGTAGCTATTCTAGGGAAATTATTCTCTTTAGCTACAGCCCTTTGGAAGGAACCTGGAAAACCTCCACGCATATCAATCTGTTGCTATTCTAATAAATTTGGTGGTTTAATTCAGATCTTATTCTCTTTGAACGGTAAAATGACAGGATGGAAATGTTTAGCACCCATTGGACGTCTACCTGATCCTAAGTGTATCAACAGCAGTTTGACTCAGGGTGAGAGGTCAGGGAATCCTCCATTAAAACCGCGGCTGTGCTGGCACTAATTTCATCTTTCTCCTCTCTTTCACATAAATACACTGCAATAATTATAAATTCCTCAAATGTATCAAATTTTTGGACTGTAGCCCCACAGGCGATGTTTTGCACTTTAAACAACTTCTGATGTGGGATAAGTGTGGCGTTTAACCGGGTTTGACATTAAAGCAGTTGTCCAGTATCGCCTGCACATTCAAATTCTAACCTAGGAGCACAGAATCGCTTCACGCATGGACGTCGGTAAGCATTTGCACGAAACCAAGCTGAACTTAAATTGAAGATGAATCCAGATGATAGCAGCCTTTAGTACAAAAGCAGGATGAAAGGCAAGCGATGCTCTCACCGGTTAATAGGATATTTTATAAAAGTTTTGTCAGGAATTTGCTTTACTTGGCTCCACATTGAATTAACTAGTTGTTTTGCCGATACATTTGCGGTTGTTTTCCGACCCAATATTGTCGACTTACTAACCAAAGAACGCTTCCTGACAGTTGTCGCAGCCGATTCACGACAGCATGCCTAACAGAACAAATGGTGTGCATCCTCATGCAGCAAAACATATGTGGATAAACGAATAATATTCCCTGGTTCTTAGCTTAAGCCGTCGTTGGAGGTAGAGCAAATCATGTACATCAATTCAATGGATGGGTGTGCTGTCAGGAGGTTGCAGTCCTTATGGATTCTCCTCGGCAAAGGTGCTATAAGCAAATTCGTACTTGAATTAGCTCGGCAACTTTACTGGGTGCTTGTCAAACCCCATTGAACTTACCAATTTGGCTATTGGTGCCAGTCAAAGCGATGTGTTGAGGCCAACTGCAGGCAGCAACCCAATTGGACTCGAATTTGCAGTGCTTTGCCGTAGCTTGACAACAATATGATCACACCGAAATAGCAAATATTTACTGGATTGAATGGAACCGACTTACCTTTCAGTAGACATTGTCTCAGAATTCGGCCCATTCATTGTATTGTTATCGGGTGATATGAGCCTTCTAATGTTGGGTCCGCTGACATCAAGCTCTACTCCCCCGACTTTAAAGCGTGATCTTCTCTAAATTTCTTACTGCTGCACAATCAAAATCATTTGTTGTGCCTTCCCTTTTCCGTTGCCAACAAAATTGGCAATCACGTTGCCGCCTTTCAATATAACTTCCCATTTTTCTGTCTGAGGCTTCGTTTTGGCCATTATTCACGGATAGTACAAAGAATACCTGGTTTCACACATACCTTACAAGTAGGGCAATTCCACACATCTGTCCAGCCTTCATAGAGTAAAATGAATCTGAGGCCAAATAAAGCCGATTTTCCTCTTTCTCATAGTGGGTTTTAGACTAAAATGGTTGGTCTGTGAAGGGAATTTGTGTGTGGAACACAGGCAGGGAAAAGTGGATGCGAATAGTTAATGGCACGAGTTAGCTCCGACTTCGTGCCCTACGCCAAACACATAAGCATTTCAATTACAGGCAAACATTTGCTGCGTTACCAAACAGGCACCTTGGCAAGGAGACCACGTAAGAAGCCACTGCATCACCACCACCGTACTGATCATCATGCAATAATTCAAGTTGATCTCAATGCGACATAAATCCGGATGACAAATGTTCCATTTGAGGTGTCTGTCAACACTGGCCATGCTTTCCGAAGCAGCATACAGCGCTTTCATTATTCCACCATTCTACCACCGGTTTCTTACACTTAAGGTGAAAAATTTCGCCAAAGAAAGACATCCCCAATGTCTAATATGGGCAGAGTTTACACACAATAATTGTTGTGGACTGAGCAGGAATATTATTCACCTAGTGGGAGAACTGCGTGCATCAGAAACGGGTCTTTTCAAATCTGCGTATAAATGGATAAAACACAATCACATCTGCTAGAACATATTGCATATACTAAGAATTTGTACCTAAGTAAAGCACAAGTACTCATAAAGTATTCCCACACCATGCCATATTTTTCCTGATTCAATCCGACAAGTGCTGGACAAACACTTGCTCCGTGCATCTACGTGGTCGTGCATGCTTGCAGTCGTGGTGCTGCTGACCGACGTGTGTGCCTGTGAGTACAGTCATGCGACGTGTCCGTACTCGCCTTGCGGTCGTGTGGTGAAGGCCACCGTAAACTGAGCCTGGGTGAGTGCCCACCAGCGTCTCCACCACAGCGTGCGTGAGTGCACATTTGTTTTGTAGGTCAAGGACGCACCATTTCATAGGCTGCCATGAACCTGCACCAATCATATAAGCACAGCATGCGTGGGTCGTGAATACAACTTACCTTTGCACTGAAGATGTCGCTCCAACTCTGTCTCGTCTTATTTGCATCATTCCTTATTCATTGAGAGTTCGCACTTGCAGCGAGTAAGTTACCAAAATTTCATTCCTCTACCGTGCTCAGCACACCTGCAGAACCATTCCTCAAATGAGGGTGTTTCTTTGATGGGCAAATATGACAAAATTACTGAATGCTCTTCACCGTGTACTTAGCCGAAATTAGACAGTGGTGACTTAACTGCTTCCCCTCTATTCTCATCACATCATATCCCATCACACGAACTTTTCATGACTACGTTGGCTCAGGCACTGCCCCAATGTCTACTCCGCCGCCTCATCCACTCCGCGTCCTTCTTACTGTCTTTTAAGTTGCCTCTGAATTGTAGCATAGTTTGTAGTGAATACGTCTTTGTTTCAATACCCTCGCACTTTACTTAAATACCACATAAGTGTTATAAACTGAGTTTGGCAAAAGGTTTCCCAAAGCACTCTCGCTTGATGGCCTTACATTCATGCAAAATGCAGTCTTAGCAAGTGACCCAAGTGGTGGCTCAAACCCTTTCATTGCAGTTAGTAATTTGCAGCAAAGTGCAGGTAAAACATGATCTCATTTGTTTAAATACTGCATTTCCACTACTGCGGATATGCAACAAACCGGCATTTGAGGCAACGTACTGCCTAGATTTCCGCGAGGTGATTGCATAGATGCACAGCTTAATCCACAAGCTGTCTGACTTTCGGTGTCCATCCTCACTGCCGTAAAGCCAGCATGCAATTCAGAGACACGAATCCTTTCGACGAAATATGCAGTCACAGTGAGAGGGACTCGTGTCGCCCCATAAATTCAGCGAGTTGGTGGACCCAGTGGTATTTAAAGGGATAGAACCAGGACTGTCTTCCTTCTCACTACTACCAGTCTCTATTATTGCAGACAGTGGATGCACATTCCTCCGTTCGCCTTGATGCTTGACTCCTCCACATGTATCCCCATTCGCACGGGAGTCAATAGCCCATCCAATAGTAGTGATCGCCATGCCCATTCTGTGCATTCTAAAACTTCATGCCGCCCGAAATGCGAAACTGGATGCAATCGTCCCTCACACTCTGAAAAAGAAATATTGGATCCGCCAGTTCAGTCCTATGGTCACATTAATGGCCACACCATTCCATGAGCTCTCAATAATTGGTATGGTCAAATATCCCTCTCTCCTTGAGTGAATTACATGCCTTCACCTACTTGAAGCCAGGAAAAAGCGTTTCTGCCCCTGTCCATGCACACGATCTCCCTAAATCTTCCATGAACTGTAAATGCATCGGCTTCCTCAGAGGTACAGCATAGATAAAGGAGATGAGAAATGACAGGATGCAATTAAGTCATCACTACCTATTTTCGGCCAAACACATGCAAATTAACATGCAGAAATTTTGTCAAATTTGCCCACCAAACAAATGTCTACATTTGTTAAATGGATTTTCATGTGTTCTGACCATGGTGCAGCGTTGGAAAGTGGGTAACTAACTCCTTGCGTGTGCAAATTGTCCATAAATATCGAATGATGCCGATAAGACCGGACAGAGTTGAAGCGATATCTCCATGGCAAAAGTAAATTGTATTCACAACCCATTCATGGTGTGCTTATATGATTGGTGCAGACACATGACAGCCTATGAAACTGCCTGTTCTTGACCTACAAAGCAAAATGTGCATTCATGCCGGCAGCTTTGGAGACGCTGGTGGCCACGCCTTCAATTTCAGAAATGGCTCGTTTTTTGATTTCTTCAACTTCGTGGACAATTCCACTATTTTGATGTCATTTACGGAACACCTTAACTAGCTGATGATTGCAATAACGGCAGTTGAAGTTTGCTATAGCCACCCTAAGACGTTTAACAGTGTGAACGTCATACAGTGCATAGTAGACAGGCGAGAATATG
>NW_020170436.1:24108-30182 GCF_000524195.1 Echinococcus granulosus
CTCTCAGACTTCTATTTTGTGTGCCTTATTATTTTATCATACATTTGGTATTTTTACTTACATCGAAATTTTGCAGCCTTTTTCGATAAAGTTTATGAGGATCAAGACTCTGCTATTCCTCTTTGTTGTTGCCTTAGTTACCTATTTTGAGCCAATCTATGCGTATGTCATCTTTTGACCTGCTTGCACACTTGCTGAATGCCGTTTCCAAGGCTGCCAAGAGTTGGTACATTTCTTCTTGCTGCTTCTGCAACTTCACTACTTACCTTTCCATGGAGTCGTTCAAATGTAAACTCTAAAAGTAGCCTTGCGGTTGCTCCTAAACTCAGGGAACAAGGTGACTGGAATCACAATTGGGACTTCGATGAGGGTAGCACCCTAATCTTATCCTTTTATCGTATTTAAGCCATTCCTGCTTCCCCTCCCACGCAGTACCGTCGGCTCAAGCTCATAATTTTAGTCCGACATGGCCAGTATGACACCAAGGCTGCTGCTCCCGAACGGAAAG
Source organism: Echinococcus granulosus (assembly GCF_000524195.1). NCBI lineage: Eukaryota > Metazoa > Platyhelminthes > Cestoda > Cyclophyllidea > Taeniidae > Echinococcus > Echinococcus granulosus. The sequence goes on from NW_020170436.1 coordinate 24,617, forward strand.
TTCTCACGCAGTTGGGGTGGAAACAGGCCGTAGCAACGGGCAAGAGACTACGTGAACTTGGATACCAGTAGTTCCTCAAATGATTAACTTTACCTCCCTTTATGTTCATAGCATCGACTGTATTGTACACTCAGATATGATCAGAGCGCGACAGACTACGGCAGGTATACTCTCTGAACTCGACCAGGTTCACCTGTCAGAAACTGGAATTCTTGAGGTAGCGACAAGGCCTCCGGCTTTGACGGACCACGAAATCGTGACTCGATGCTCCCCACTGGTTTCTAAGTCCTGTCCCCTCCTAGAGTCGTCTCTGATGGCTGAGGGACCACCTCCGGTTGAACCCGAACCAAGTCCTCGTAAGCTGCTCAACGAGTCGTGACGGTTAGATTTCATAGGGTTTTGGTAGGTAACGTGTTCGAGGCTGTGAGGGCTATGACTCGTCATATATTAAAGTGCATCTGCTGCCAGTTTTTTGCACATAATTGGTGAAAAATTCATTTATTAACCTGTGATGAGGGCCGGATGACGATGTTCGACCAAGGACGCATTCCAATTCCTCCTGCATTTCTTTCGAAGAATTATCGACGCATTATCTATTCCTAATTCTGCTACCAGTGTGTTGGGGGGAAACCAAGACCTGCAGTTCAGATGGTTTGTTGGTCAATTGAGTTGCTATTCAAAAACGGAAACAACTACTCGTCCCTAGACCAAGAGCACCCCCTAAAGTTCCGACATAAGCCCTTTTTTTGGTGAATTTATCATTAATGCTTGCAAATGATGATATCCCATTTGCATTTCGTAAGGACGCCCCGTTTGTTTATCATTTCTGCCCCACCAAGTCACCTCCAGGTTTAGTCAGCCGCTTTCGACGTAGTGGTGCATGTTAGGGTACCATGTTGTACCGCCACGATAGCTCAATTTGAATGTCTCTCGTAAACACCAATATTGGATCCGGCGCATTGGCTGCCCAAGAGGGCGACTCATCTTCATGGAGAACGGAATTTGGCTCGTTTAACTGGGTCTAGTCCCATTGCTAGCTGCTAAAGCCAGTCCGTATTTAGGAATCGTTGCTCTGGGGACCCATGGTTTCTTTGTTAAGCAGTAGGACTTGGGATTTTGAAGATAATTTTTTTGTAGAACACGTGTACGGATCCCCTGTTAACTTCTTCGAGGAGCAGTAGATGTTTAAAGCGAACTTGGATCGCGATACAATCACTAACACACTTCGTTTCAAACGCTGGAAAACCGTCACCGACATTAAACCTTATCCTTCCTCCAGCCTCTAGGACCAAGCATCTTGAAAGCCTCTGTCCTGCCGAGCTATCCGACCGCATCAACACACAGAATCGTATCGGTTCGAGCTTCCATCACCACATTCACCGTCGGCCAGTGTCCATCACCGGTGAGCGAGCGTTTCGCGGTGGTCCTACCGGTAGACGACCCTTTGAGGTGGTGCTTTTTGTGGGTCACGCAAACGTCTTCCGGTACTGGATCTGTCGCGCCCTGCAGATACCTCCTGAGGCTTGGCTTAGAATCTCGCTACCCCATGGAAGTATCACAGAGCTGTTGGTGGATACAGCGCCCCCATCGGAGTGTACCGTGACCGCACTACGAATTGGCGACGATGGCCACATCCCAGTGGAACTCCAGAGCCGATGACTAATTGGAATGAAGGCTTCTTTTTGCCTTGTCCTTTGTAAATGGCATTGATTAAGTAGTTTATGCAAAAGGTGACGATAGCATATTCCTTATTTGATTAACAGAAAAGACTCCTGAAACAGTCGACCAACTTCCGAATTCAATTCTATGCGATATTTAGCACCCGGGTTTGAGCCGAACTTTATGACAGGTCGTAGATGGGAGCTACGCGAGCCAAGTTCAACGGCACCGAGGCGGTGGTGAAGGGTTCGCATGGCCAAACGGCAGACGTGACAAGCATAATCCAATCCACTGCTGTAGATTCTTTGGGTGATGTTCCCTGCCAAAATACCCTGTTGCTCTCGATTTTCTTCCCAACACACTAAAAGACAATTTTGATGGGATGTTCAGGTAAGCCCAGACAGTTTTCCACGCTTAACGCAGAGGGATGGTGCTGTGGTGGTGCCAAACACAAAGAACAATAGGGTAGGGAATACGGATCAAGGTGCGGTAGTAATGAATGAAGTGAACGGGGGCGGTGAGGAGGTGGACGTTTTGAATCATGCAGGTGAGATGTTGAAGAGAGGTAACGAAACAGAGAGGGTTATGAGGCGTGTCGCGGCAGTCCGCATATCTCGCACTCATTGCGATCCAGTCCGTTATGAAAGGTGCAGTGTTGGCAGGCCCAGAATGCATCACTGCTCTCTCCCTCCACATCGGATACGGAGCTGGTAGCAGTGGCGGAGGAAGAGGTTAATGCAGTGCCGACCACAACATCTCTGAAGCTTGCCGCCGACGTCTGCGTGACCCGATGCGTCCCGCCGCCGCTGCTACTGCTCGTATCCATTGGTGAAGAAGGCGTAGCTCCCCCTAGGAAAGGGGATGGCATACAGGACAGTTGTCCTTGAACGACTTTTTGGGGTAGAAACAGGCAGTGATAGCCATGGTTTCCAGCGTTGAATAGCTATCCTTTTGAGAATTAGTGACTGGGCCCTTTTACGTAGTTGAATCAAGCCCCACCCCCCCCGCACCAGGCGGGAAATGAGTCATTGTTAGGGGTTGGGTCATCGGAACGAGGAACATGCTTACCGCCGCCAAGGGTTTTGAGAATGAGATGCAGGCTACCCCAGGCAGGGCAGTTGTCGGCCCACTCGGTGACAGACTTGGAGGCGCGTAGAGTGGCCAGGAGGCTGTTGAAACTCGACTGGTCCAACGGCAGCCGATCCACCTGCTCCGCCAACCACGCCAAGACGTGGAAGTTGTTCAGGCACCCATACAAACGATCTCGTCCGTAGGCTGCGAATTGACGTGCAAAGGCCTCTACGCTCTGCAGTGGAGGGAAGAAAGTGGGACAATGCTTCACAAGTGACCTCGAGCGAAGTCTTGGAGCCCGTGATAACAAAACGACGCGCGTTCGGCCATCAAACCAGGAAATTGTGGTTGAAGGCACAGCTAGAAGAGCCGTGGCTACGTGTCTCCGTAAATTTTTGGCTAATGCGACTCTTCCGAGATGCTAGTAAATTATGGTAGAATTAAGATCTATCAGTTCTTTCTAATTTAAGATGACCTAAAAGATGACGTTGTCAGTTTAGCTGACTATTTGAAATGCAAATCGACGAATGGGAACGAGTAAGTGGTATTGTAACCCAAGACCTGGACGTTTCCCCTCAATTAAAGGGATGGGAAGACCATCCATTCTTCAATAGATCTAAAAGAAACCGACAGGTTTTGTATTTGACCGGCTTGAGAAGCACCTGCTTCTGTCCGAGGTCTTCCCGATTCTCCACAGGGAACTTGTCGTGGGGTGAAATGTGGTAGGTGGATTGCTCGGCGAAGGTGAAGGTCTGCTCTACGGGGAAGGCGGCGGGCATGTCCACCAACAGATACTCCACCGGTAGAGGACGTCCTATCTTTGTTACTGTGTTGCCGTACTTGTCCTTCGTCTACAATGGAACGTTTGTGTGCACTTCAGTAAAATTCATTTAGCCTCCCAGCCCTTCCTCAACTTCACGAGAAAACCACGCCAATCATACAGTTTACGTACACGCTCTCTTGAAAAGCGGCCTATATAAGCCTTCAAGGCATCGCGTAAATTTCTGGAAACCATGGAAGGGATTCAGCCAAATCAAAAACTTGGAGGAAATTACAGCAGGGTAGGAGAAGAGCAGAAATACGAGAAGAGTCTCTGCAAAGCCTGGCAAGCTGAGCTAACACGCGGCCACGCTTAAATATACGAGGGTAGTGTTGACTCTCCAGCGGGTTTTGATATGCCTTCACAAAGAGAATTGAGAGGAAGGGTTGCGACACACCTCCATCCCTGTCATTCTTAAGCACCTCCAACCACACCAACCAATCGCTATATCATTCCATAATTCCTTGAGACATCATGTGACAGAGTTCAGGGTTAAGGAAATTCTGGAAGATTTATCACTAACCGCAATAAATGGGGCTAAAAGACTTCAAAAACGAACCAATGGATGCTTGCACGCGAAACGCTTTTATCCGTTGAATTCGGCACATCGAGGTGAGGAAACGGCGTAGATCCTATGCATGAGGCTCACTTCGCCCTTCACATCTCAACCCTTCCACCCCCCGGCCGCCCACCGTTCCTTAAACTATTTTCCAAGTATTCATAGGAACACGAGTTTTCGGGGGTAGCCGAGGCAATAGCGACTTATTGTAGAAATATCAGCAACATTAAAATGACTTAAAAGTTGAGGAGTGAAGTGTGAAAGGTGAAGAAATGACCACAAACAGTATAGCTATGCCCTAGAAACAGCTTTTGCCACGAACACACTGATCAAATTAGTTAAAAAACGTGATTCTTAAGGTAAAAAATAAGTCAAATTAGAATATGCGTTTGTAGCGAAGGTTTGCGAAAATTTTCCAACTTCTGAATACGATCTATCAACCACTTGGCATTAACAATGTATGAGCGCAAATGAACGAATGGGGACTATTTAAATGCATTCAGGTGGAAAACTACCGGTTCTTTACCGAGTAAAAGACATCTGGCACATAGCGATCCTTAGTGGACTCGCGAATATACCCCAATTCGGGGGCATCAAAGGTGGGCACAAGAATCCCGGCAGACTCCAGTGCCATGGCAACATTGGAGACCTGGTAGGCCTCAAAGTGTATCTCGTTGTCCGTACCACCGGTCACCACAACAGTGACGAATTTCGAGCCAAAGTGACCGTCCGGACTGTCTCGAGAGGGATTCGGGTGGAGGTTCTGCAGACGCGCAGCAGTGATGCACTCCTCTGCGCTCATAAAAAACGTATCCTGTGGGCATAAAGCAATGTCTACTTATTTAAAGTTAGTAGAGAGGGCTTAGCAGCAAGTCAAAAGAGCGAAAAACGAGGTGCAAATGGGTAAAAAATTATTATTACAATCCTTACGTGAGCTGCATTAAACTGTCCATCATTTTTGCACCTTTTCAACAAAAAGGTCCGATGAAAACCACATCAGCATGCCATACCATGTCACCGCGGTAGTGCTTCACCAAGCCATCAGCACCCTCGGCCGTTAGATCGGTGAAGATCCAACCGACGGGCCTCAAACCCAACGCTTCCGCTGTTGCCATGGCAGCGGGAGGCATGAGTTGGTCCAGCGGACACGTCAACTTCACCGAACGACTCGTGGACTCCTGATAAAGAAGAGGCAATATATGAGGCGATATGAAATGCAAACTTGTCTACCCTGTGGCGAAAACAGCATGATTTTCGGAACTTAAATAACCTGGAATTTGAAAACTAGGAGGTCTGCTTAGGAAACAAGTCAAAGTAAAATCAGGAGATGAGAAGGCGTATTCGAGGAAATGAGGAGGAGAGGACAAGAGATTGGAATGAATGGTAGGAATGGATAAAAGACTGCATAGACGGACGGACGGATGGATGGATGGATGGATGGATGGATGGATGGATGG
>NW_020170436.1:30282-34706 GCF_000524195.1 Echinococcus granulosus
TGGATGGATGGATGGATGGATGGATGGATGGATGGATGGATGGATGGATGGGAGAGAAAGGTCGAATAAAAGTAGAGTGAGTGAACAGCTGGGGAGGTGGAGAAAACAGGCAGGCAAGCAGACGATGAAGTCGGCAGACAGAGAGAAGGACAGACCTGGGGTGGTTCGTAGATAGCCGCAACCACCGCCTTAATAGCAAGAGGTGGGGCGCCTGCGGTGTCAAAGGGTGCGTACTCGCCGAGAAGAAGACCGACGCGCTGTCGCCCCGTAAGGCGCCAGAAGTCAAGGAAGGTCTCCACCACCTCGCCATTCTCAAACTGTACGTAGTCTACGTGTCGGTAGGGCTGCACCTCGAGCGTCACCGGACTTGGCTGGCACTGTGTGCAGATGCCCGCCGGCCAGGGCGGATGGGAGGTGCATCCGGGGCGCAGGCTGCAGCGCATGTTCTCCAGCCGAACGAGCTTCCCTCTGCGAGTAAAGTCACGGTGGGGATCAGTAACCATGCCGTCCAAGCTACTGTTACAAAGCCGTGCTAGGGATGTCTACTATCCCAAAAAAAGCAGTTCTATTGAGACGTTTAAGGAATTTCGTCAGCCTACGACATTTCCCAAGTTACATTCAATGGGCCGATAATGCGTGGAGATACCCCATGTTTGCAATTACTCCGTGTAGATTCAAGACCATTCGAATGATAAAAATGCGTGAGAATGGTAATCATGAGAAAGGACTTTAGCAGTCGAACCAGCAGGTACGTACCTGCCCACCATACCCTCAACGTGCCCGCACCACCATGGCGAAATTTCCACCCCTCAGTTATCCTAATTAGTATCTCGATAAATTTTGTGCTCATGCACGTATACAGCTGGTCGAAACAAGCCAAGGAGATATATCGGAAGCCCTCCGATTCTGAGAAATGCCAAAAAAGAGAATGATGAAAACAAAGGCATTTACTGATTATCGACATCTCTGACCTCCCTCCAGATGGAGGTGGCTGCATAGACGGAACAACCTAAGCAGAGCCTGTAAAATTACCTCCCTAAGAGACACCACTAACCAATCAACAATAAACTTAGCGAAACACCTCCAAGTCTGTGGAATTTTCCCTCCTAGAAAGGCACCAGTAAGAGCGAAGAAGTGGCGCCCAAGAGTTTTGCCTCCACTGGCACAGCTCTATTAGATAAACTGCTTTCAGGCTCAAAGATCCCCAGTGAACGAACGAACGAAATTATCGGCTAATGTACAGGAGTAGACCAGGTTTTCCGACGGTTTCAGTGACGATACGCAGCCCAGCAGACGATGTTGTCTTGAAAATAAGATGGAGTGAAAGCTAGTCGTAGTGGCACCGGCAGATGCTTTCATTCACAGATTCGACGAGTTCACTACGCTAGTAACGTAGGCAAAGTAGAGAAACTGGATAAAGCAGCTTCCCCTCCTTATGGATTAGAGGTGTGGGCATAATTAAGGAAAAACCGGCTTCAACAAAGTCTCCTTAGTGGAAAACCGGTTGTCTAGCAAAACCAACAGTGATATGGAACTCTGTGCTGATAGCTTACCAGTCCTCCTGCATGCTTACAAAGAAGCTGCTTTCAGACTATCACGTTTCAGCGGAGTCTCGTCAATTACAGTGAACAAGAATCTGTTAAAAGCCGTAAGGGAACTTATGATTAGGCAAAATTTTTGATAGACTCTAATGAGGCAATTAAAGGTAGAGCAACCTGCTTCATTAAATCTGAGACAGGAGGTGGACAATGGGCAAACATTCGTCGAATCAGCACAAAATGACCTCTAACGCATCCATTTAGGTGTCGCTTCGGCACTACCCATTCACCCTCTCAGTTATCGATGGTCCATGCACAGTTTAAATGATCAGAAGGCTCCTTTTTAACGTATAATAGAAGCTTTATAATATTATGGCGGCCCAATATGAGGCCTAGGTAATTCAACCTGCTAAGGTAAAAGGGCTTCTGCGCCACATTCTGCAGAGACATCAGCCGTTTTAAATCCCCAATCTAATCACTCCGAAAATTGAGTAGTATTCCAGTCAAAAGTTAATCAAGGGAAGCCGTCAAAACTCACTTGTTTTGACCGCCTCTCAGTTTGCGTAGATAAGCATGGAAGGACATGAATTTCACTGGTGGGTCGCAAAGACTCAGGTAGTTTGGATCTGACGGCTAGACGATGAAGTAAACACCATTCCAATCCAAAAAATGATCATAAAACGGTGTAGGAGAGAATTAATGGGATACTATACCTCTAGAGGAACGCAATGAATGCAAACACCGGAATCTGGATGATGGCATCTAAAATTAAGAAGAGGAGATATTTGACGTATGAGGAGGAATATCCGAAAGAATTGTTTTAAAATAAAACTTACAAGTGTCCTTTCGGACGCTTAATCTTGCCATCCATTGCATCAATAATTTTATCAACTTCGTCCTCTTTAAGAAGCACCAAAGGAACTTCTTTGGTATCAGTATCCTTTGTCTAGAAACAAGAAAGAAGAAGTTTAAAGAAAGTGACTATGAGCAAATTGTAAAATACGGTATGACAGCGTAAAGACAGTTACCTGAGAAGGAGCTTGGGAACTAGGGGTTTTTGGTCTACTTATGATATACAGTATATCTCCATTCCTAAAAAGAAGTGAGGCGTCAAAGAAAAATCCGCGGGCAAATAGAGTAACAATTTTTGGGTACACGGAAAAGTCAAGGAAACAGCAAATCTGAGACCAAAATAACCTTGCAAAAGCAAAATGAGCACTTGACTCTGGAATACTGGCTCCGAGTTAAGTATTTCAAACAAAATATAAAACGAAAAACAGCAAAAAATTACTGGAACTTTGCAGTTTTGAGTGCAAGCCGCGTATTACGCTTTATAGCGTCGCCACATTTTCGGGATTTTGATAACTGCCAGTTGGAACTTGGGTCGAGATTGAAGGCTTTCGCAGTGAGCTCAAACAGTTTTGCAACAGGATCTGATTCAGAAACTTCAAGACGCTTGGTGCCATGCTCAGATTGTACTCGAATAATCATGTTTGTACGCGGAACCAACTTAGCCACTCTAAAAGTGATCACATGGGTCGAGAGGGGCAAGTGTGGAAGCGATCTGACGCATTGCGTACTAAACAGTTTGGATGACTAGATCAAAAAATTGACATTTTTGTCAAGCTTTGCTCCAATCAAAAAGTTAACAAAATAAAAATCTAGGGCAGAAGTGCAGCTACTAAATACTTAAGTCCAAAATATTATGCATCGATGCACAATGAGCAAATTTAGAGAATGATTGTATATTTCAAGTCTCTTTGTATTTTTAACAGCCTAAACTCATATATAACCATGTCTGCTACACAAGGTATCTAAACTAGGCAAGCTTTCACAATTAGTTGCATTATACCTAAACACAACTCTACAATTTTGAAGAGGTGAGTGCCTTGGATATTATTGCTGCATAACGTGAAAAACTATTAATAAAGCAAACTGATGCAGTGCAGCCTTTGTCGTAAAAGGAAATCAGACATTAAGCGCTATAGCTTAATTTCAAAATAGTCAAATGAAGAATTTTTCAGGCATTATTGTGAAGCGAGACTCATCGGTCTCCGCTTCCCTATTCCTAACATTCTTAGGCAAGCTCGGTTGATCCGCTTTAGACATCTTTATTAAAGGTGACAAGATGGGGAGGGAAAATACAATGTTCAAGTAGGAGGGGAGCTGTAGTGTAATACGGTAGTGGTTTATCCCTCGGTTCTGATGAGGCGCCACTTTTGTACTTCGAATTAGCCCCCTTGTACCTCACTGGCTGGGGCTGGCCTTTTGGGCCGTGCCAATAGCCCAGACACCTTCTCCGTGCTGAATATATATATATTCTGCCCGAGTATTTTGTCTTCTTTCGTCTTCAGGGAGTCTCGGGACGCTACATTGGTGGCAGCGGAAAGCGAACCCGATCTTGAAAGACATGTATCCTGATTTTCCACTTCTGCGTGATAAGCCTTAGTGGAGTGGAAGAAGTACATATGCTACGGATGGGAGAATGGTGATGACCCCTAACAGAAGGGTTGATGTTGACGTCTACCTTCGGCATCCCTCCTAGTCCCGTGTTCTGCAGAAAAGCTATTAACAACTGGAGCGACACTGGTCGTGAACCATCTGGAAGTTTCGTTACGGATTTCCCCTACCGTCCCTCATGGACCTGTTTTAAATCTTGTACTTCCTTACTCAGATCTGCTTTCAGGCCAGTGTTCCTGCACCTATCTATGGACACGCATGATGGCCGACGCAGTTCCCCGTCCTGAATGAAATCCCCATAACGGAAGAAACCCCAGATCCAGTCAAGCTGCCAAGAGGTATCAGTGACGTTGAGGTCAAGTATCCCCCCAGTTGCGCGCTAATTTGGTGACTGGCACGGTTGGCTCGTGGGTGTTTCTTTACTGC
>NW_020170436.1:34806-51058 GCF_000524195.1 Echinococcus granulosus
CTATGTAATACGATAGTGGTTTATCCCTCGGTTCTGATGAGGCGCCACTTTTGTACTTCGAATTAGCCCCCTTGTACCTCGCTGGGTGGGCTGGCCTTTTGGGCCGTGCCAATAGCCCAGACACCTTCTCCGTGCTGAATATATATATTCTGCCCGAGTATTTTGTCTTCTTTCGTCTTCAGGGAGTCTCGGGACGCTACAGTAGTCACTAGGTGCGGGGGAGGACAATTCGACCGCGAGGTTCCAATTTTATGCTTGCCTCCTCCCTAAAAGGTACATTAAAACAACGTATGTATTGCATTATTAGTATGTCTTTCGAAATTTTGGCTAAGACGCTGGACTGCAGTTCAGTAAGTCAAGTTAAAAAAAAAATAAAAGCAAAACCTGATTACATCCGAACCACCGATAGTAGGTGCTTCAAGAATTTGACTCAGGTGGCTGACATCATGTGCTGGAAAATATGAAACAAGGCTAAGTCTTGCCTTTTTGTTCAAAATCAAAAGTCAAGCTCGAATAACATCTGCACTGTAAATGAGCTGCTAATTTTTAAAAGCATTGCTTCCATGTCAATGAGCATATATAGACTAAGCACCCTATGTAACGCGTTCCAAACTTTGCAGCTTACATACTTTTGGAACGAGTAAAAAAGCTAAATTGAGACACATTTTATAAATTGGGCTTTGTGAATGCGTAAATAAAACCAAGGCTATGCAATGCATTGCCCCGAGACTTCCCAAAGAAAGACACAATATATGAGCAGAACATATTGTTAACATTTAGGGAGGTCTGAGACTACAGGTATGGCTTAGAGATCAGCTCGTCTGTTGAAATTACAATGACCAGGAGACCGGGTAACTCTTCCACGAAAACTGGGAGCTAAACACCCAAATCATTACAATAGGGTCGGATTTTATTTTCTACCTAGGGTCAATGTCAGCTTTAAAAAATTCTATGCCTATTCTTTGTCTTGGTGGTACATTTCAGTATCCGCAAACTTCATTCAAATTGGCTATTTTATGATTATTGTTGCATCTAGTAGTGCAGAGGTATCATCCCATGCACTCTGTAATAACACCATTTAGTTCGTAACTAAATAAAATTTTTGGGTTATTTGGTGTCATATGCGTTACTTTTTGGATTTTGCTTTTATATGTATGACCTAGGGAATTTGTTTATATTTGTTAATACCACGTTTAATGATTTAATAGAAGAGTGCCACAGGATTGGAATATCAGTGTTAGGTGAAATAGATGCTTTGCTATGAAAGGAGTAAAACACTTCCCTGAGAAGAGCATCCTGCGAAAACCGTTAGGATTAAGTAGGCTTTACTTTTTGGTTGCCACGCTTTACGAATTTCAACAACATTTATAATGTTACCTTATGTAGGAATGTTTCATGCCTGCATAATTACCAGTTCTTATCTCATATCGTGATTCCTCATACCATTGGGATTTATACATTTTTAACTTTTCTTGCCCGTTGGTTTTGCATTGCGCAACTGAAGTTTTCGTGAATACTAGACCGTATTGTTCGAAACGAAATTTTTATTCTTCCTGAGAACCCTGTCTTTTGGTAGACTATCGAAGACCTGAACTGGTCTAGTCAGTATCTTTTGTTTATTCACATCAGTCCTTTTTAATTTTATATAAATATGCTCCGATTAATGCTTTTTTCATCACTGTGTTTTACAAGATGCGCCATGAAACCTTAGGTGTATAATATTATAGTAGTACTCTGAATGACTTGAAAGGTGCCTATGTTATTGCTGGACTATGTGTAACTCAGCTAAAGGACCATCAAAGTGTGTTGTGTCTTCATAACTAATACCAAAGTTTTCTTTTTTTGTCAGCTCTGTTGACAAATTGCTTAAGTGAGACGTGGTAAATACCTCTCTTTATGCTAAATCATCTGCCAACGTCCGGTTTTTTCAAAAATTGTGTAGCCTGATTTGTGCTGCTAGCCATATATTATCTCATTTTCGCGGTGACCTTTATGCTCATAGAATCATTATTTACTTCAACACTGGGAGAGTAAAACAGTGTGCAATCCTTTCTGCCCTTGTTGATGATCCTAACACAGATCCTGTTACATTTAGCCCAAGGTATAGCATTGAATGAAACTGGATGCACTTTAAAACAATTTTCTTACTATATCAGACCCAGCTTTGTACACAGTCTGGGTTTTTTTTCTACTCTTCATCCCAGAGTTTAGTAATGTATGGTATAAATCCGTCTTCATCTAACCGCGGACAGTGGCAGCTGCGCTTATTAAACTATTAGTTTACTTTGGTCACACTCACGATCAGTTGAATCCTACTTCACCCCATTAAATGGAGGCGGGATGGTGGGTAACCAGTCCTATTTAAAAACTGCTACTTTCAGTGTCCGCCTAAGCACCTACGGAAGTTTTTACTTCGCATCCCCTTTAGTAGGCTTTTGGAAACCCAAACATCAAGAAACTTATCTACATTTAATTGCCCTAACCTATTTCCGAGTGCCTGACATAATCAAGGTACATTCACCGAATAGTGTCTCACCAGTTGGTTGAAAAATCAGCCACCATCATTTCTTCCCAATAATGAAGCTAACCTTACTAGTTGCAAATTATGGGGAGTCTGGTCATGGGTTTCTACTGACAAAAGCTGTTATTCGTGGCAGCTGTAGCAGCATCATGCAGCCGTGCGCGTAGGAAAAACTACCATTCGTGCAACCTCCCATAAATTCCAAATCTCAAAATAAAAGTGACACCATGGAATTCCAAAAACACAGCCGTTGCGGTAAAGAAAGAATAAAAGCGCTGCAGCAGCGTCGCACTTCGTTGCGAGGTCGTACTTTACGTGTGAGAATGTACAAAAAGAAAAATGAAATAGAATAAGAGAAGGTTTCATTCAAAGTACAGGTCAATTTTTAAGAGCCCAAAAGGTGTGCAGCTCTCGATTTTGCACGTTTAATTCGTCGCACTTACCGATTAACAATTTCTTCTTTACTTCTAAGTATATTCTGTTTTCTACCGAGTTACTCCACTTTGCCAGCTTTTGGAGCTTGAAGGATGCAGTGCATTCATCAGAAATGAGGGTTTAGTTCACCCCACCTGTCTACCCTCCTTAATCATCATCACGACTTACAAACTCCTAAAACGAGTCGATTTGTAGGGCAGAATTTGGGTATTTGAGAAAAATGCCCGCTTTTTGGACTTTGTAAGATTGCTTTCGGGACTTTCCTAATTATCCGCAGATTTTACGAAAAAGTAGAAATCGGAGGTGAAAAATTTGGAAATTGTAACACGGTCTGAGAAAAAGGCACTAATTTGACGCCAAGTAACCCCAAACCCCGACATTGGAGCCATCAAATATCAGAAAGTCGGTTGGAGGCAGAGAAAGATGTGCCATTTGGAGACATGGAGACCGGAGCTGATGAGTATCCTCGAATCCATGCACATACAAGGAGCAGTAGGACTGTGTGGAGTAAATAAAAGGAAGGCGTGGAAGAATCTGAGATCTAGCAGCCTGAATATCTTTAGGCCATGGCTGTAAAGTTGCCTATCGCTGTGCCTCATCGACTGCATCCTCCGTCGGTGTGAATTGATTCCCAGCAAACCCCACATTTTACACGACTTTTCGACCCAGAGTTGTTTATTACTGGAGGAGGAGGAAATTGGATTAGGTAGGACAGTCAGATGGACTGGAGGAAGGAAATGAATACAATTGCTGAGGGCCTTTATCCCCCGTGAAAACCTCTTTGTACATTTCATAGGTCCTTTTTAAGGCAATGAAAATATGAAATTCCCCTTTTTAAAGGAGTCAATTCTCCCCACTAAAAAAAACCCTCAAGTAGATCCTCCGGTTAACGGCCTTGAGTGGCCTGTCTTTGCGTGCGAGGTGAATTTATTCGCCGACTCTCTTTTACGTCTTAGGAAACGAACTTGCTGCCACAAATTCCGTCTTCTTTTATTGTTTAATGAAAAAAGGGTATTTCCGGATAATTTCGCCCCTTCTCCCTTTCCTTCGACAAGCAGACAAATCGTACCACTCTGGTTTCATTTATCCTCATTAGAAAACTCCTTGGTGAAAGGTACTTCTGCAGGCAAAAAATCGTCGTCGTTACTTTCTTTTCCAGAAGAGAATGCTTTTTAGATCAGGGAAAGGGAAGAACCTAGAGAAAACAAGAGCAGTTAATGAAGAGAGAGTTGAGGAAGCCAAGACCGTCAGCACTGCCCTCTCGCAAATCTTGGGGAAGCTTCCCACTTTACGGTTTGCATTAATTAAAAGACAATAGCACCTAATTGGCTCTTGAGGGAGGATTATAACTCCCACCTCATTATTGCCCCATTAATGCGTAAATTCTCACGATAAACGAGACCCTTGGCATCGGTTTCACATCCCTCTCTCTCTTCACCATTGAATGCTCTCTAAAGTTGGAAATTTCTGACCTCCAGATCATGATCAGACACCGTCACCGAAGGCTTTCCGGAAGTCGCAACAAAAACCCTGTTTTGAAGACCGCATCAAGACAACTTTCATCGTAGACGAGGCTGATCCCTTCCTCTCCCCTACCGAGGTTACTGAACCGCTTCACGAGGAGGACTCAGACGGAAGAGGCTCGGCCGATTCACAGAGTCGACGAAAGCAGTGGCTTCGACAAGCCATCTCCGTCGATGGTGAACGAGTGCCCGCAAAACTTCTCCATCAATGCAGCCTCGATGTGAGTTTCACCCACCGATAGGCACTTGGTGCTTTTGCTGCCAGCTTCTCAGCTTTTTTGCTATCTAGGCCCGCACGTCTCAAATACGTGACGTTCTGTTACTTCAGTCCGTTGGTAGTGATTGAAGCAAACTGCTGGCCATTGGGGCTGTGGTGGTCAATTTTTCTTCTTAGGCGTATCCTTTTTACGGTCATGTTAATATCTTGTCATGAAGACGGAAACATGCCAAAACCTAATTATCCAGCCTCAAGCCAGAGCGAGTTTTCTTTCAGAGTGAAAAACGCGCGCCTTGAGAATCCTACACTTCTCATGGTTTATTGTGAATTTCAGTGTAAATTTGGGGTATGCACCATTAGAATTCTCTACTCGCCGACTGCGCTACACCACTTCCTCTGTCAAGGTGTTAGTCATCTAGATAAAATCGTCTCTCTGCAGGCTAGTCTGACAGGTTGATACGAAAAAGAAGCCATCACGGCATGTTGCCCTTTGTACATGAGAACACTGCACAATGGGTCTCCCTCATGGGTAGTTTTGAAGCCCGATTGAATCCGCAGCCACCACAGCCATAAATGAGCGATGCATGAATGGAAAATTGTGTAATTTTCGAGGTACTTATAAGATCCACGCGATGTAAAGCAGAGGCGAAATCTAACCTTCTGTACGTCGTGGAGTAAGGGGGAGGGATCCCCTTGTTAAGAGTTCTTTTAGTTCAGGATCTCGGTATCTAAAATCCATCCGCAGCGCCTATTTTGGCATTTGAAGCTTCTGCTGTAGAGATCAGTCGGGAGTTTCGGCATGTAATCATGACACTTTGTTTTGGGAAGGGTGAATTTGGGCTAGCTCACTTTTTACGCTGTCTAGTCATTGAGTTGCGTCTGCTGAAACCGAGCTGCATCCAGTGTAGCCATCAACGAATCCTGGAAGTGTGTACTGCTACAGGTCTGAGTGATGCACCAATCTAGGGAGAACGGATCAGGAACCTACTCACTTATCCCCTCTCATGTCTTTCCAATCATTTGGAACAGCCTTTGGCGGTGATGTCCATGCTTTACATGAAATAGCACGAAATAAATTTCCGGTATTCTGTGCCTGAAAAACTGTCCATCACTTCCGGCTGATTAAAAGCTTTTGAAAGACGGTATTTCAAGGAAGGTTTGACTGCTTATGTTGCTTGAACGATTGAACTATGATATGCGACCAACGGGTAGGAATCCAAGAGCTTCCTCCTTGTTCTTTTATAAAATCCAGCTTTTCGAGCGAAGCAAATCTCCTCAAATGTAACATCATGACATCCTGATCGTTTGTTTTGCTATGGGGCAATGAGTTCACATGTTTTGAGTCCGTCAAACAAAGCACCCCTAAAATTTGTTGCAATTGAGTTGCAGATAAACCAAAAGGTAGAAATTTATGAACTTCTTTCTTTAGTTTTATCGTCAGTTTTGCTCTCAGGATCTGTCCCAGAGGAAAATCTGACACTGCAGTTTTTTAGTGCAGTCGCACTTATTCTCGTCAGATCAGAAACCTGCACTTAGTTTCCTGTTTCGTCCACAGCCACTGTTCTACTTGCTACCGGAATTGTGACTTGGAACGTCTCATATATGTGACACCACCAGTGAACGCGGTGACTTTCAGTCATACGCATCGGTAAATGAGGCATTTCTCCCACATTCAGTAAGGGTCATTCTACATATCACACGACTCCACAAGTGTTCCCCGGATTTGTCTAGAAAATTCCATGCAGTATCACAAACACGAGAAAGGAGTGCCTGATTTTCCCGCCTCATTTAGAGATTTTGAGAGCTTCATTTGATATCACTTGCACGGAATGGAAGAAGAGAACGATGGGCCGATTGCAAATGCTAGGTAAAAAGTGGCTTTGATAGCTCTTCCAGAGGAGAGGCGTCTCCGTTGCATCCTTTCTGACTCCACCTACACTCATTCCAAGAGCCTCGTGATGAACTCAACCCCACAAGTGGCACAAAGAATCGCAGCTCTCCATCTCAGGCTCCAAAAATACGTTCGAGATTTTAGGTGTCGACATAAATTGGAAGTCAACATCTAAATGAGATTTAAGAAAGGGAAATCGGTTCTAGAGTTCTCTTCCGGTTTTCGAGGTCGAGGGGAAGGAGGAGGAGATCTCCTCCCCTAGGTACATTCTGGAAGCAGCAAGGATTTATTGAGCTGGTTGATATCAAGGATGCGGGTGGTATATCTGAAATACTGGACATTCCATTTTCCCCTTTCCGAGGTCCACACATCGGCCTTTTATTCAGCGATCTCCTTCGTAGTGGCCTTTTAACTGACCATTTACTGCTACGTAGTACTTCTAGCCTGTGATGAATGTGGCTGTCAAAGTGTCCTGTGTCCAGAAAATGGCGTACGCAGATGGGCACGACTTTGTCAGGTCAGGACAGTGTGAAGACCGACTGGCTGACCGTCCTCGAAGCTTTGATTGTCTTTCCTGTCAGATGAAGCGGGTGTAAACATATACCCTACTGCACCACTCGCCTATCTATGCTGCGTAGCGGATATGAACAATTGCATCGCACCAGACCTTGGAAGTTACTCAATGTCATTGCAGCGGGCTACGCTGAAAAACAGCCACCGACCTAATGATTGCGGGCGCAGGGAGGGTGAGCCGAAGGACGGCAGATTCTCCGTGAGAGTCAGTGAAAGTGATGAGGATGCGACCCTGACTTACTTAAGCTCACAAACCGTCAACATGAATACGATGTGATGTCAGGCAAGACCACAAAATTGGAGTTGCTTAGCTTGACGTCTGGTGCGGATAGGACTTGACGGTCATGGCTAAAGTTAAAGGTTGGAGGCGAGTTACAAGTTCTTATGCGGTACACGTCATCGAATCGTCCCTTAAGATATTATGAGAGCAGAAGAATTCGTAAAGAACGCCACTGTGGAGGAGAGGAGCCGCAGAGCCCCATGCACATCTAGGCTGGAGTGCTGTAACACTTAAGAGCTGCACCATTGGCCCCCATCCTGTCTGTATGCGTGGGAGGAACGTCGCCTCTTTCGACCGAAGATAAAGTGGAATCACAGAATCCGTATTTCTTCGTGCTTGGTGTGTAGTGCCGAAGTGTTGGCTACTAACGTGGGCACTTCCTATAGCATTGAAGTGAAGAAGACGTGGAGGTGTGTATGTGCGGGTCCAATTTTCAGAGTTACGCACTGGAAGCAAAACAGAGCGATGAAGGTGGAAATGAAGTGAAAGGAAAGCAGAAGGGATATGTGACTCTGCTCAAGTGAATCACATTGTATTTTCACGAGCTGCGAAGAAGCACTTTTGGTGGTGTATGTCAGAGTGCCACCGAATTTGCGCTGTTTTGGAGTTTCTTATTAGATGGCCTTGGAGTTTGGTTCCTTCAAGCGTCAACTTCACTCGGTGGGAGCATCGGAGATGGCGCTCTTATTCCTCTTACTGTAGTAGCACAGGAAGAAGTGGGTGGTTAGAAATACGAAATGATTATTGCAAGCCCTCCGTGGTGGACTTAGCATGGTAGATGGGTGGTCGTCGTAATTACTCCTTAATATAAAGCAGGCCTAAACACGTAATGATCACCTTAAAACCGTTGGTTGCCTTAACTGCTCAGGCATGGATTACTGGTTCCACTAGCTCCGCCACATTCACCCATTTGCGGTTTGGGGAGCAGCGGATTTGCGTGACAGGTCATCAAGTACAGCAAACAGCCCTTCACTGCTCTGTGCATCCTCTTTTGGTGGCCACATTCATGAGTGATTGGTTTCAATGCACTGACCCATTCAAAAATGGGAGACTTTTAAATCCTCTACTGGCAAGATCAACGGAGCTACATCAGGCTACTCCAATGTCAAGGGGTTCTGATGCCCTGCTTCAGTAGGGAGGCATGCCACGAGGGCAAAAATGGTGGCTGTTGGCGTATGACATGACTTCAATACTGCGGATACCAACGGCGATGCCAAGACACCAAGACCCCGATTGGATCTAAATTTTGGAGGTTGAAGAGCCTACCCAAATGGTTGTAGGCCCTCATATGCCCAAAAATTATCGGGCGGGGCGAATTTTTAGCCCCACGAATGTCGCGCAAACCCCTAATTAATCTGGATGAAATTTGTAAATTGTTTTTTCCCTTCAATTAGCGTTTTTACAAAAAAATGAGGCAGGAAAATTCCAATCATTTTAACAGGAGACACTTTAACAAGTGTCCAAAAATTTGATGGTAATTTTGGAGAAGAAATCCACAAATGAAGAGAATTTTCTCGTAGGTAGACAGAAAAAGTGACTAAGTGCTTTTGGAGAGGATGTGATATCCTTCTGTTGCATATCTCCCTCTCCGTCCCGCTTTGTTGAACAACGTCCTCAGTTGCCTTTCCATAATCACCCTTCTGCGCTGTCCAGGAATGAGGGCCATCTGGAAGAGGAGATTCCTTTGAATTTACTTTATGGGGCAAATTGTGGAAACTTGCTGGCTTCGCACATCTCAATGCTCCACATAAAGTGTTCTCCAAGCACCAATCGCTAGTGATGGAAGCGTCTGTCCAGGAGTAGTAGCCCACAGGTCTTGTGACCTTCCACAGGTCATGGGATTAGGTTGTTGCGAGTCCACGCTGAGACTATGTGTCTAGACAAGAAATTCAGGGTTTTAGTCAGATGTGCTATCATTTTATCGCCTCACACCGCCTTGAAGACCTTTTCAGGGTGTATGTGTCCGGGTAGAAATCCATTAAGGTTTGGCAGACCGTTAGACTTTAACCGTTTCGTTCTCCGCTTCCCTGTTTTTCAGCATGGCTACATCGGACGAAGTTCTTCCATTGACAAAGACTCGACTAACGGGGCAGAGGTAACCGAAGATTCTGCTGAAAATGATCTTGAGGATCTCCAGTCGCAGCGTGCCCTGGTTGAAGCCGAGTTGCGACGTCAAGCTAAGGCGCCTCCCGGATTGAAAATAAGAGACCTCCTCGCCTGCCGCTCGATAACTGAAGACGAAGGTGACGACGACGATGACGAGGAGGAAGCGGAGAAGGCGAAAGGAGAAGGAAATGCTCAGCAGAAGAATCACGAGAAGGAAGACGTGACAAAGACAAATAACGTTGAAGGCGAAAGAGGCCTTGACGTGAGCGGTACCCAAGTGAAACTGTCCTGAAATATTCACACGTGAACTCAAACGGTCACAAGCCAATTACACACACGTACACGCGCCCACATGATGTACATTAAGAGATTCCGCATTCAAGATTGCTATTTATTACTGACTTTTTAAGTAGCATCTTTAGGGGTGGTCTCAAAGGTATGTGGCCACCAAATTCAGTTCCTTCTTGTAGGTTTAATTTGAGCAAATCATTTTAAGCTTTTTTGAAGTAGCTCTCCGGGTAAGTGGGGAGTTATTGAGGTATTTTAAAGGCATATGACTACTGAATTAGGGGAGTATTGCCTACAGTGAGGTTGCCGAAGGACTGCCGCCTCAGAAGATCACGGTCGTGGAATAGCTGTGGACCACATCAAAGACACTCGGGCACTGTGAACCTTCTCAGCGAGACCTCAAACGCAGTGGTCCAAGGAGTTACAACAATGAGAGCGTTTTTCGGCTGTTTGTTTGTGATTTCTGCAGCCTGGAGAGGAAGGTGCAAAGCCTTGCTAACAGACGGTCTTCAAGAGCTCTCTTTTGCATTAGGAGTCTTTAGGAGCAACATTCGTCCAAGTTCTTGAAGGATATGGCTATCAAAATTAGACTTGAAATCCACTTCTAGTTATTCGGCCTTACTGCTTGGTTTTTGGGGTCACTGCTATCCTAGTGGACCTCTGCGCGGACAATCGGTGGCTCTAAATAAACTCGGCCTGAATCCCTGGAAGGGACATTAGTCTGGAGTTAGCTGCTCCTTTAGTGTTGAGTTGTTTCTCTTCTGTCGCAGTGATTTGACGCTTTTTTTAACTACATGAACACTTCAATCTCCGCAGGTTGTATTTTTACGCCTAAGACTTAGCCGTCGGGCCATACTGATGGCCTCCTAACTCTCTCCCACGTTATTGAAACATGGTTTTCTCCACTCTCTTAACTTATTGAGGCTTCTTCAACGGCCTGGGACGCTTCACCCACCTATCTATTAAAATGCAGTAAAAATTGAGCAAATGCTAGGCTTTTGAAGGACCTTTTTGCTTGGAGGTCATTATACAGTAATGCAGTCGAGTGGCTCTTTGAATGCTTTTGCGATCGCTGGTGGAGGAAGATCTCAATCGTCTAAAGAGTTGAATTGGTGCAGTGCAGCTTACAGGGGTTTTGAATTCATGGAAGGAGAGGTCAAATTGTCACGTTGTTTCTTTCGGCGCTGTATTATCACATTCTTCCAAGCATTTGGGTGGGAAATTGTAGCTGCGGTTGAACAGCCCGACATTCAAAGCAGCCTAACTGTTCGTGAAAAAATGACTGTTCTCGACGCTTCCATGTGCATTTGCACAGCGTTGGAATGTATATCATTACCTGACATTCAATGCGATGGCAGAACGTCTAAAGGAGTACCTGCTGTGTTGGTGAGCACAAAATTGCCTTGATCTGGCTGAACACTCTAGCACCGCAGTATACTGTGCGCTCGTAGGTACTAACGCCTATCGGAGGAATCAAATTTGACGCCTTGTCAGGAAGACGCTTCCTCACAGCGGTCTTCCCAAACGATTACTCTGGTCTGTCATGGTACGCAATCCCGCCATATTTGTGTCCCATAGTAAACCTGAAAAAGTACAGGTCCCAGTTTGACTTGTACGTCCCTTGTACACATTCATATTTACGCTGTCAGTCCTCCCTTGCCAAAAATATAGTGGCATTTCCAGACTTCTCCTGGCACATGTCACCGCTATACTGGTAAATAGCACTTGTGCTGTGGGCTCTACGCGATCCTTCCTGACCACTAGCAAACTCTTGCCAGTGTCAGAGATCACCTAATGTAAGGGCGCTTTAAGGGGATGGGCGTCTGAGTGGCCAATAGGTGGAGTAATTCATGGATCTTTCCGGTCTCCCGCCAAATGACCCACTCGCTGGTGGTGTTAAAGCCGTGTGGCACTCGTCTCGTAACCCTTTAATACACTCGTACGCCTTCCAACCTCCTCAAAGGTAGCAGCACGATGAGGGATGTTGGATGTCTTTTAACCCTCGAGGGAATTGGGCTAGCTTTTACCGATTCCTTAAAGTAGATCTGTAGATGGCTAAGACCATAGAGATAAAAAAACTGAAGGGGAAACAAATCTGCGTTACTTAGTTTGTAACTACCCCAACGTGAAGTACCGCGGAAACAAAGGGACTACTAAAGATCTTCAAAAAGTACTAAAAATGATAACTGCAAAAAGTGATGACTGTTGAGTCCAGCCTAGAGATTCGCGATGCGTTTGTGGCACAGGGTCCTATACATAACCGGCAAAGGATGAATGGATGACAAGACCAAGAGAAGAGGAGTATCCAAAAGTTGCCTCGAGATGCCCGCACTTTACAGTCTATTAAATCGCTTTGCTTCCGTTGTAACTTGAATTGGAAAGGAAATAAGCTTTGCCAATGCAAAAGAGTCCACACCAGGTTCTACGCGATAAAAACCAAGCCCAAAGCAACCTCATAGCGAACTTTTTACCTTTCTTGCCAGGATTCCCACTCCTTTTAGCTGCTCGAAGGAGCAATGACTCGTGGGATACTGTGCACGAACAAAATATTATTAACAATGTAAGATAACACTTTCCAGCGATCTACGAGAGACTTTTCATGACGGCTGGAAAGTGCAGTTGTTCTGTTATCTAGCTTATTTATGAATAATTCCTGCCTCCGGAAGTAGGCCACTGGATAGAAAAAAGCATCTTATTCTGTGTGATGTAGGAGAAATCACAAGCAATCTTAGTTATATGGGGATTCAATGTTCTCCTCCTCCCCCTCCCCCACCTCCTCCTCCTCCTCCCCTTCCTTTTACTTTCTTTGGAGTTAATCACCCTAGGGTAGGTATCACTTCCCATATCTCGCTACAGTTCACACTTTCTAATCATCATTAGTTGTGATTGCGAGATTAGCACAACATGCCTAAAAACAATTTGTCCGCATGGTTCATGCTTCTGCAAGGTCAAAAGTGCATTTGTCACAATGGAATTTTTTGATGCTTTGTGGTTTGTCCCAATGCGTGGAATTTTTGCTAGTCTGCTATAAATATGTGATGTTTTAAGGTGGAATGAGGAAGTTGGTTGTCTGCTGAATAAGTAAAAGTTCACATGAGATGAGGTAATGGATGGACAAAGAAATTTACTGCATCATTTGGCCGGTCCACTCAGTATCTAAATGGCCAAATGTAGTACCAAGGTGGGCGCTAAACTCATTGGCCCACGATATGACACTCGTGCGCATCGATGTTGTCTTCCCAATGTGGATGCAGCCTCCAGTCTCCTTTTTGACAACTCGTTGAGGTAGCAAAGGGTTAATACATTTTGTTTTCTCATGTCCAAGTGAAACCCAGGTCTATTTTGAGGTGAAAATGAATTCATGGAGGGTATACTGAGCCATTGGGGTCTTTCTCTTTGTTAGTGATCAAATAGACGAAATTTCCTTACAGGTTTACTTGAGATACCTTCATTCATTGGTGAAGGAGCTCCTCAACCATCCTGGAAGATTTTGTGATTTGCAGTCTCGCTGAGGTATCCTCACTCGAAGGGACTCTATTCATCCATCCATCCATCCAATTAGCTAGCCAGCACACATAACAGGCTCCGTCCCCCCACATTATCGGCATGGAAGACCTCCGTCCAAAAGGATGCTCCTAATCACATACGCTTAGAACAGTTGATAACCAAATGAAACTTCATTTTGGAGCCCTCCTAGAACAAACAAAAATAGACAACTCATTTGATGGCGCCTTTTTACTCTCCTTTCGGTGTCACTTTTAGGGGCTCCCTAGCTGTCTCAATCTGAGACAGGTATGCACATTGATCTAAAACATTCCTAGGCAGTTATCTTTTTCTTCCCCGCAGGTTTTTAGTTAATAAAATTTGCCCGACTTTTGCTCCAAATTGCAAAAATATGTGAATTTGGGAGGCGGTATTAGACATCCTTCGCATTCAGGAAGGCCTGCTTCTGTGGTGACGCTCTAAGTATTCGCTACTGCCAAGTGTATGTTATTGCAAGTGGGTCAGCTCAGTCACACCTTTCATCAAGTTGACAGGTACCAGTGGTACAGCTGGCACCGAAACCTACGGGTGATGGTGAAGAATTATCTCCACCGACGAATAAATGTTTCTACAGGCAACTTTAGATAGTAAACTTAGTCGTTGGTGTCAGCACTCCAAAACGAGCAGCAATAAGGCCTCTTCCTGGTCTACAACCTCAACAATCAATTCCACGATCATTCATTTGGCCGGTGCAACGTCTCATCATACACATTTGATCTATGTGTAGCCTATCGAGAAGCTGTACAAAAGATGAATGGGCCTATTGCTGCGGTAAACATGGAGAAATACAATTTCGAAATGCCAGCCACTTACATTATCGTTCTTCCTTCTTCAGTACGCACAGTCCCGGTTTCGCGTGAACTCAGCCTGTAAAAGCCTGACTTATAAAATGCAAAACCGCTTTCTGGGACAAATGCTTTCACAACTTCTAGCTTGTAGTCATTTCAAGGCAGTGCACCTCCATTTCAGACAATTGATGACCTGATAAATTGGTGAAGAGAGGAGGAAGCATAATTCGTTGCATCTCGCCTTATATTGTCACCTATTCAGGCTGGTACACCAACTCCTCTCAGAGCTTGGTCTGAGCCCTCACTTGACTTTGAAGATGGCCTTTGTGCAAATTGCGTCATCTATCACTCAAAGGGTGTGCAAACTCATCTCCATCTGTAGTGTGTACCCGGCGTAGGGCCAAAGTTCTCTCCCCTAAGGAGGTGAGTAAACCCCTGAAAAAGTACCTGTGCTGATGTGATGAGCGCAGAGCCCGCCACCACTACAGCCATAAAATGAAGCGGAAATTTCGAAGCCGCTTAATGGAAACAGTAGGAAGTATTCATGAAATTATACTGACGACTTTGGGTTTAGAGATAAAAATGTGGAAGACTTATAAAAGGCGAAGGATTGTACAGCATGTCAGAAATTTTGTCCAAAATGAAAAAAAAAAGTTGATGTTTACATGTGAAGGTCAAATAGATCAGAGATCAGTACAATTTACGACGTCATGGTTTTCTTTGAAAGATGTCAATGACGACGGCGACCTGGGATGCGACTGTCACACATGACAGAAGGACATTCCCTGAATGGCCAGGGCATTGAGAGATAGAGTAGACTCTAAATAAACTATACTCTTACCACACTTCATTTGGCCTTTTTGTCTTGCCAAATCGCGGGTATCTCATTGATCCGGCTGACAAGATCCCTCTTGAAAAGTGCAATCAACCGAGGGACAAAAACGAGCCTGATGGAAAGAATGATGCCTGCTCCGTCAGTAGTTTTTTTTAATGCTCTGGATACCGGTGCGGTTGATAGACCTAACGTGCCTTGTCAGGCGAGATGGATGAGATAAAGTCGCTTGAAAAATAACATCAACCGCTGGTCGACGCTACACGGCTAGCATATCAACTTCGCTCGTTGCTTTCAGCGGTAAGAGGGTGTCATGCCACCAGATCATGGTTTAACACACTGTTGCTGCTCTTTTGATCCCTTCAAGTTGGCTCTTATTCCTTCCGAATGAGCTCTTTGGACGAGAACCACAAGTCGACGTGCCTTTAACCGCCCTTTATTACAAATCTTCACAGATTAAATGACCTTTAAATTTTGTATCCAGTGAAGGGGGAGGTGGGAGGAACAGATGTACCACGTTTCGGTGTGGACCGACTTTGCTCACCACTGACGTAGCGTCATTGCCGGTAGGTAAACGCATATGAGGGTCTAGGCAACTGAAGACAATGCAGTGGGTGTCGCCACAACACCAGAGTGGTAGGATTGCTATCAGAAACCGTACTGTCTGGAGAACAAAACACGAAGCGAAATCCCCTACCATCCTACTGACTGAAGGCCCAAGCGTACCTTCTAATGGTTATTTTGACATTTTAAATGGAATTTGAACTATTATTCCCTTCCCTGAGAAAGAATAACAGAACCAATTTATTAGCGCCTGATATATTTGGTATTTTGACGACAGGTCTAAAGAAATGAACACTACCGTTTTCAAGCATGCCTTTAGCTGATTTTTCGAATGTAAAGTCACCCCCTTCAAAAGCAGTCCGCCCCGGTTAATGGCATTAGCCCCAGCGAAGAGCATTGACCGGGGTAAGGAAGGAGCCTACCAATTCGTGGTGCCTCAGGTCTCCTTCTACTCGACAAAAGTGATGCTTTTACGGGTTGTCAACCCTGTGCGTTGCATCACGAGGGCATCGCTTCCCATCTTGTGGCGAGTGTGGGGACGGGTGGTGCCAGGAAGCATGCGATTCCTCAGGTTGTTTTTTGGCATGTTGTGCTAATCTCGCGATCACAACTAATGATGATCGGAAAGCGTGAACTGTAGAGGAATAGGGAAAGTGATGCCCACTCGAGGGTGATTAACTCCAAAGAAAGT
>NW_020170436.1:51158-56693 GCF_000524195.1 Echinococcus granulosus
GAGGAGGAGGAGGAGGAGGAGGAGGAGGAGGAGGAGGAGGAGGAGGAGGAGGAGGAGGAGGAGGAGTATCTGCGATTTATCACCGAATTGGCTAGCCTAGCCAATGATGAAATGGAGGGAGAGGAAAGAGGAGGGAAGGTGGAAGAGGAAGTTTAACAACCCATGATGCAGTTCGCATTCCTGATTGACTTAGAGGTAGACAAATGGTTTTCATTCGACTCAGCTGCTTGGATATTCAAATGTCCGCAACCTAGTACAAGATAAATCAAGGGGCTGTGACCCATTCCTCTCCCTCACAAAGTAGTCATTGGGGCTTCTTCACTTAGGTTCCAAAAGCAAATTCATAATCTGTTGCAAAAAATAGAAAGTTGTCTTATTTAAATCTCAAAATATGCTGAGAATTGCGCTGCGAACCCGACATATATGTCCAATTTGGAGGAAGTTTGTACCAAATCCAGGAAAAAGGAAAGCAAATTTGCAAACGCAGCTGGTGGGCGTGGAACGCATGAAAACTTTGCCCCAAGAGTCACGAGGACAATCAGTCTTCCTCAGCCGTGTGGAGCGTCTTACACTTGGGTTTAATTAATCCTCTCCTTTCTTTTCCACATGAGGAGGAGGTGACAAAAGTTTGTGCCGAGAGGAGAAAAAAAGCCAAAAGTTCAAACCTAACGTAGTTAATAAAAGATACCGCTCGATTAAAAAAAGTTATTCACGTTCTGCAAAAGCTGTTCCCTCCTCCCCAGCTGGCCGAGGCGCGACACCGCAGCATTACTGCACACAGTGATAAGGCGCGAGTGTTTCCTACTGCGACTGGTAATGTGGGTGGTGAAAATGTCTCGTGCTACCCAGTCCATTTCACATGGCGCTAGTCACGAGGGCTGGCAGCAGCCGTAACTTGTGGGTGTGAACCGCTATGTACTAGTGCGTAGCGGTCATCGAATTTTCTTTTCAACTACAGAGGCTTACAACAACCCCAACCCGCGAATGCAAACTGATACAGCCAACTTTTTCACGTCACGCTCTGGTGACGGAGGACTCACTCCCTCAGTGGAATGAAACTAAAATTGAACTAGGGTGCACATTTTAAAGGAAGTAGTCGTATGCTTGTTAGTAACAACTCCGACCATGATCGTTCCACCTCAAGTTCACGGAAATAATCGCGCCAACATTCATCCAAAACGTGACACGACCCATAACCCACCAGCAAAGTGTGCAGAATAGCAATCGCAGTCACCTTTTACGAACTCTTGCGATCTCCGATCTTTTTTTCTGTCTGGGCATCCCAGATACTAGCTTTGGGGGACGGAATGTGACGCAGGAGAAAACCATTTTATGCACTTTCCATCTTCTTCACTTATCTCGAAAGTCTGGTCTAAATTAAACGCGCTGTCAAACAATCATAAAAATCAAAAAATCATAACACAAACCCGTTTCCATCACACCCAAAATCAACTACAGCCTCATTTCATTAGTTGCGGGGGGAAATCATTCACCTGGTCCAGATAAAATCTCAGTAGTTTTTACACACAGATTCACATACTCGTTATAAAAGAGTGGGAATTAAAGATTTGTTTTGTTTATTTAAAGCAGATATCCCAACTCAACTTAGATAGAGTTGGTGAGAGAAAAGTAGGCGCGGACGTGTATTTTGGTCCCTCGTTACCATCAAAAACTTCAAACATAAATAAGGCACTTTATATTCAACCATTTTTATACAAGAAACCGAATGATAAATCTTAATATGAAAAGCCCACGTTTGTTTAAACTTACAGGTTTGTAAGCGGAGATAAGACAACCTATTTAGTGAATTTCAAAAACGTTGCCGTAGTACAGAAAAAAAAACCGTTTAACTTTTGGCTATTTTGAAGCAAAGCAGCCGTACATTTGCAGGTGTCATTGCTTTATTTTCTGCACGGATGTGCTCGACCGCTGAAAATAAAATCAAGAAATAATTCAACGGCAAAGGCAGATCCACTCCCAACAAAATCAGTAGTTCGGAGAGCCTTCTGGCCAAAATGCATCCAGAAGGGACACGAAGGGTTCCATTATCGTTTTAAGCAAATTTCCCACAAATATTGAATCTTACGTATCCAAAGATACGCATATTTACTGAAAAAATTAGGGCGAACTTATTGGCATAATAGACGGATCATGGAAGGACTACGGTGTTGTTAGCACGAACCGAAGACTACGCCGCTGAGCTGAGGTAAGACCCGCGGAATATTAAGCGCCTATGTAGTTCAACACGCAGCTAAACAAAAGGCCAAATCACTACTGTTGAGCGTTGTCCTCGACCCTCCCCTTCCTCAACCCCGCGCCGGCCATCACAACGTGTTCAGTCACCTGCGAACCAGCAACGCCAGCCACTGAGGAGGCATTTGCTCCAGCATCGGCAAATCCGAGGTTCACCTTGTGGCCAAAGTTATGGATACCTCCACTCTGCTGGACTGTTAACTCCAGATGAAGTGATTCCCCGTATCCACTTCCACGTCGAGGTGTTTTTTTAGACACGCCGCTGTAGTATAGGTTTGCCTGATAGTAACGCAATTGGAAAGTGCTTCCTCTCAGATTTACCCATTCAATCCAGTTATTTATAGGTCAACAAAATTTATAAATCACAAGGCATTCCAACTTCCTCCCACGCACAGATTTAGCTGACCCCCAATGATAGCTAAGGCAGTAACGAACCATGGAAACAAAAGTCCACTCGTCAGTGATTATACACCCATTCAAGTGATCATTTCAAGAGGGTGGATTTGCTTCCCCCGTTCGAAAGCAAAGAAGGGGAAACTGCTTATGCGTTTTTCAACTAGCAGAGTAGCCTGTTCGATTCATGCACACACCTTGCAACTTCATTGTTCCACGAGAGGAGTGGCTGACTGAGTACAACAAAAACTCCTCCCTCCTCGTCCCCGAACTCAAAAAGGCCTCAACCTTGAATGCATCTGACGGCAAGCAGATTAAATCTTATTTTGGGAAAAAAGACGCGAAATTTCAAACTCGACCGTAGCATTCTGTCGTAGAAGGGCACCTGTCATAACACATCAGACAGTCAGAGGTACGGTAGCCGATATTATCGTATTGAGTATTCAAACAAGTTAGAAATGTCCCCGCAGCCATCGTACCAAGAAATGGGGAAGGGGAACCGGTGGGACATCACGTCTAATCAAGGGAGAAGTTGTTATATTTGACAACACAAACCCGAAATTCACCCCATTCTGTTTGAACTCACCAATAATCAGTCTCTTTTTCATCCATCCATCCACCCGTTCATGCAGTCCAAGCCCTTCCGTCCACCGATCCAGGGGGCATTTGTTTGTCCTGGCTACACCTACCATCCATATCTGACTTACGTATTTATTCATCCATCCTGAATACATCCGCCACTCAAATCTGGACCCAGCTACCCTGGCCCCTTACCACATCGAATCCAGTCATTCCGGAAACACTTGTCCTTTTTCGAGAAAAGACATCCTATTTCTATTTTTCAAAGAAATGGGTTCCAGCGCATGTAAAAAAGCAAGTTACGAGGAAACAAAGCAGTAAAATAGATATCTCAACCTCCATAGCACGAAAGACATCAACACCTCTGTTGCCGAAGAAACTGCCTCACCAATCGGTAGGTAAGACTCGTATGGATCGTCTCCACAACAACTGCCTTCGGTGGTCGAGGGATCTCGAAGGTTCCAATATCATCAGCATCATCACGGCCACCGCATTCCAGTCCAGACCGTTGTTGGATATGCACCCTTCGACCGCGGAGTCTTCGAAGGAGGGCGCGCATGCCACGCGTAAGGTTGCGGAGAGTGCAGAGCTCAAGTAAGGTGCGCAGGTTCAGTAGGAGCAGTATGACACTCCCAGCGATAAGGAAGAAGCCGAAGTACTCGCGAATAAGAGTGACTGAGCGAGAGCTTGGAGCGCCCGCCAAGTAGCGATCGATTGACTCAAAGTCGGGCCCCTCTGGAGGCCGCTGATGACAGTGGAAGATGGAGGAGTCGTCGGCTTCGACACCTCTCGCCTCTTTGGCGGGAAGAGGTGGGTCCAACAAGAGGGGCTGCGGTCCATACACCCTGCCAACAGATGCATCAGCTTTTATCTCTCATCCACAACATTTCACCATCTCCAAAGCATTCGTCAACAATGAAGAGAAGAGATGGACACATCCATGCTGTGCTATTTCATTTTGCTTCCAAAGTGAAGTTGAGCAGAAAAATTTGACCAAGAGAAAAAAAATCGGAAATGGCGGCACAATTTAGAATCTAAGCCACTGAAGCGAAATGGAATTTGTGAAAGTCGGGAAAAATAAATCAGCTTTTAAATTGGAATCAAAACTTCACCCGTATACAAAAGCCACATGGAAGAAGGGGAGTGGAGAGAGGGGGGAGGGGGGCGTAAAACAGCCACAAGGGTAAGAGGGGAGGGACAGCAGTGAACGCAATTTTTGTCTCGTTGAAAAGGTCAAAAAACGACCATACCAGAATATTTCTGTGTGCGGACCATGCAATGGGTTCGAACATTGTTTGGTCGTGGCGCTTTCCTTTTCTTAAGGTAGAGACAGGACTTCAAAACTCACTCAAATGCACTATCACTTACTTTAGAGTCAAGGTCAACCCATTACTATAAGAAGTCTTGTCTAAGTAGGCCAAGCGACTTGGATGTGAACTTTAACTCAGTCTCCAGCACGTTGCATCCTTGTACTTACACAGCCACGTCGGACGACAGAGACATCGGCCCTGAAGCCCTTCCTGCTTATCGAGTCGGTGGCCTCGGTTTGGTGGAGGCAACTCGGGCACAGAAACATGCAGCTAAAGGCAAATTGCATCCTATTTCATGGTATTACCAACTCTTCAGTCTCCGCAGTCGTCGATCACCATCTCGTCGTGTTCGAGTCAAGTTCAAGGCAGAACAGCTAACCAGCCATCCTTTCTCCACCCTATAGTGACTTTAGAGAGGCCTTGGACGATATACAAGCATATTCCCAAGCTCACATCTTCCATCCGCGGATGAACGCTCACGCTTCCAGTTATCATGATGACAAATTGCTTGGACAAGGCCATACGAACACCACAACAAGTGATACAATAAAACAGCCCTAAAGAAACATCGGAACTTCGGTAAAATTGGTTTGGCGCCAGTAAGGGGAATATTGACTGAGGTGAGGAACAATAAATTTGACACCTCAATCGGGATTGAGGGTAAATTGTCCCGGGAGTCAAGTGGCTAAGGCGAGCTTGTAGATTAGCATGAAGCAGCTCCAGAAATCTGGCAATGAAAAGCGTTTGCCTTGACGAAGCCAAAATTTTCACACGGAAGAGCAAGCATCCAGGTAACAGTTTACACAATAAAATTTTCCTTAACTGACATGTTTTCACACCTCAAATAATATAAAAAACAAGGAAATTTGACGAGGCAAGTAAGGTAGAGGTAGGGAGGAACAATTTCTTGGATAAGGTATGGGAAAGGTACAAAAATTGAGGCTCCCGACGATCAGAAGGATTTAGTAACCGTAAAACACCGAAATACTGATTAAACCTG
>NW_020170436.1:56793-62133 GCF_000524195.1 Echinococcus granulosus
AAGTTAAAGGACTCCTTAGACCGTATCTAGTCCTCCTTCCTGCTCCACCACGCCCAGTAAAGCGTGGCCAACACCTTGAGAACAACATTGACGTGGCTGAGACATCCTAGAACATTCCACACACCACAGAAACCAAATGTGTTGAACAATAATTGTGCTCCCCATTCCCCTGGAGGTTCGCTGCTCCAAAAACTTCATCACAGGTCATGCACCGATTGGAAATTCCACATGCTGACTTAATATCCACGGGAGTGATTGCTGTTGGAAAATACTACTGGTAGACACACGGCAGTTGCTGAAGCGTTTGCACAGTTCCAATGGCCTGCTTCAATCGAGTATTACACCGCAACCACCACCATCACCGCAGGAGTAAAGACAGCTGGAGCGGGGTGACCCAAGACACGTGTTTCGGACATTATTGCTTCCCTATTTGGAGTTGTAAAAGTAAAACCCCTCAACCTGATGTGAAAGAGTCCCGCAGAAGACGTTAGATCTACCCACCATCATCAGCGGTTCTTCGACAAACACGCCTTCCACCTGTTTTGGCTACATCAACTGTGCTTAAAAAGAAGTGGACTTTAGTCAACTTCTAGGAGCTTTTGCACATGGAAGCAATCATGGCAACTACATGAGGGCTTCCCTTGTAATGCGATAGTAAAGACGGTTGTCAAGCTTTCAATGACTACTCCCTTTCAGTCAGCCCGCTCTCCCCTAGTTTCGTCCTCTTGGGCTACCCGGCTTGAGGTGCCATTGAGAGGGTTACCATCGAATATGCTCGGACTTTCAAAGGCACAATTTCTGTCCCATAACCGATAGATGAAAAAAGATTTAGCAAGCAATGAATTGAGTTACTTCAGAGGTGGCACCTCGATTTACGTCAAAAGTAGAAATAAGCAACACACCGCGTTATTGAGTGAGGTAAGTAGGGAGGTTTCCACCCCAAGTCACCTCTTCCTTCTCCAATGAAAGCCAATGTTGGCATTTTGATGAGCCTGTTATTTCAACTAGCAGGAACCGTAAAATGAAACCACAAGCATTTAATCTGTTTAACTGCGTAATTAGGAAATAAAAGAGCCACACTCACTCACTCCCACACACACATCAATTAACAATGAAAGTCAACACACACAACAAACAAGCGAATAAGTGAGTTGTTAACTATCAGGCTAAGTGAAGGCATTTTAGCAGTAGTATTAAGGAGAAACGGATATTTGACACAACATTCCATTGTGATTCGCCCCTCCCTTCCCCGCCTTCTATTTTTGGATTGATGCGTTGAAGGGGAGATAAGTTTTCCCTCCTGACAATCGAGGGGCGCAAAACCAACCAATGGTGTGAACACGGAAAAATAGAATTTGACAGTGAAGCGGATATGGAGATCAATGTCGAAATGGGGTAGGTACCAAGGGCACCAAAGACAGCTTACGATTTTGAACGATGGTGAAGCGAAGCAGATTCCCTTAGGTGGGTTTAGCCGAACTGACAAATAGTTCTATGCTGAGGCTTTCTTTTCTGCCCTATCATGACCTCACCATTTCTGTTGGGAAAACAAGCGACGATTAAAGGATGAGACACGATGGAGTCTGCCCCCATTAAAAGATGCCGAAAAGGGCCTGGATAGACGTCCTCCTCCATGAAGTGCACTCGATGTGGAGCACCGGACATCTAAAGTAGAAGTCGTCATCCGGAACTCCAAGCAAGAGAGGTGGGATATGGTCGGCCGAAGTCTGTTTAAATGCCTATTTAACTGTGCAGACTCCACCACCACTTTAGACAGTAAAGTGGCCCATGAGGCAATAAACTGCGTCAATCGTAGTAACGCCAAGCGTTTACAGCCGACCTTTGCGCCACGCGCAAGAGATTTCCGCAGCGGAGAACACATTCGTCCAAGCTGCATCCTCTCGCCCCATCAGTCAGGTAGACAGGCAAACAAACGAAGGGGTATGAAATGCGGTCTGGCTTGATGAAAGGAGGAAAAAAAGTGGCATTTGTGTCAAGTAAGGTGGTCCACAGATGGGCCGTAAATAGAAGCAGGGTAGTGCCGTGGCTAATAAGCGTCAGAAGAGGTAAAGTGCTCTCAGTAACCTCTGTCAAATTTCATTCTAGTGGGTAAAAAAACGCTATGAAACCTTATCGATAAGTGGATGTAGCTATTCTCCGCCAACTCTGTCCTGTTGCTCTTTGTAATAGCCGGTGCACGTGCCGTGGGCCAGTCCAGTACTACCCACACATCGTTAGTCAAGATGGAGGACAACAGGGTTGGTGAATGCGCGCTATCAAGCAACGCCGAGCGTCGATTATCAAAACTTCTGAAGTACGACGAAGGTGCAGCACCCGAGCTCTCCACCAACATCTCTTCCCATCCACAGAAGACTTCATGCTCAGTTTTTTAAATGTTTGCTGCGCTGACAGAACGCTCACTCCCTCACCCGCTCACCAGCTCAGCAGTGAGCCCTCTGAATGAATGCTACAAATGTTTGGAAGGTGACCGTCTGTGCACCTTCGGTGAAAACGTCGGCTGTCGCGTCGTGGTCCTGCTCCCAACGCAACAATGATCAGGCAGTGTTCAACTTCTGCCTCTTGGTTTGCATAATCCGCCCCCGTGACATGGTGGAAGGGACAAACCTTGCTGTGGCAACGCTGAACACGGTGCAGACATTCATGACCACTTGCAATTTGGACAAGTCAGTGCATTTTGGGCAACGATACAGTGGATTTGACTATCCTAGTATGAGGCGATTCAGCTGTACAAAAAGGTCAGATTATGTTAAAGCTGTCATGGAAGTGTTGACTGATGG
The DNA here is from genome assembly GCF_000524195.1 of Echinococcus granulosus. NCBI lineage: Eukaryota > Metazoa > Platyhelminthes > Cestoda > Cyclophyllidea > Taeniidae > Echinococcus > Echinococcus granulosus. The sequence continues at coordinate 59,592 of NW_020170436.1, forward strand.
CCTCCCCATCGAGACGAAAAACTGTCAATTTATTTTTCCACCCATGAAGAATAGGCACCACAGAGAGCATCCAGAATGCCACACGCAATCGAGACAGAGGAGGGAGGCAGAAGACTTATCCAGACAAATCGGCTTTCAAGCCATTGGCATAGGACTTTACGTGTCCCGTTCCTATGCCACCAGTCCTCCAATTCATCTGTAAGATTTCAATAAAGGGGCATCCAGTTTTCCTTTGCTTTCTAGGGTAAAGTAAGTGCTAAAACTCTACAGAACCAATACAGCCCAGGCAGTTTGGGACAACAGCCAGTGGTGGTATTTTAGCTACTTAAGATGGAAGAATCTAGACAATTTTATCATCTTAGAGCTTGACAGGGTCTGCCCCAGTGGAAAATCGGCCCCCACAGCCACGGTCGTTTCATCCCACCGAAGGTGATGACAACAGCGATTAACTTCCCAAAGATTTCAACTGTTGTTCAAAGAAAAGAGTTGTGATTGTCCTCCAGCCAAGACCAAATTGCTTTGAATCCGGCTGATCCGTTTGTGAAAAGACTTAGCACAGCAAGGCGATATTATGGAGTGGCGGAAGCGCATGTCACGTATTTGTGACGTGTGGACCCAGGCAAGAAATGCGAGTTATCACCTGCACGTGACAGTGAATGCGTCATTGTGGTGATGGTAAATTTGCATTAAATTGTAAATGAATGACTAAGGAGAGCTACTCTTTGGTCGCGATTCGGAGGTGATTCGCAGCACATATGCCTCCATGAAAATGCTCCAAGCTGCCAATCAGAATCCGGGAGAATGTAGTATCATTAAGTAACTAATGCATCCGTCAAAATACTGACTTCCCATGTCAAAGTCCAAATGTCACTGTCAAGTTGAAATAGGAATGAGCACAATGTGCTTCTCTGGGTGAATGAATGATTACTCAAGTGGGAAAGTCAGGTATTCACAAATACAATGACGTGTAGAAGTAGACTACAAGTAGACTAATAAAGGACGTCAATCAGCCAGAATCCAACACTATTTTAGTCTCATTGACTTTCCCCTCTATTTGAAAATAGATCTTTCAGAGAGTGAAGGCAGCCAAACAAATAGCAAAACGAAGAATAGAATCAGACTGTGGTTATGGAATAACAGTAATTGGGAGCGTGGAGGGCGTTGCAAAATTGGGTTAGAAACTGAGTGAACTCTATCGTTCTACTTGGTCAATCACCTCCATCGCTATGAATTAAAAAGAGCAGGAGGGTGTGGATCTCCCTGGAGGGCAGGAAGTGCAGACTGGTCAGCATTCGCTGCAACAATGGCAAATCACGCAAGATTGACTCCAAGTTTAAAAAAAAAAAATTTAACTGTTAGATGAGGAAAATGAGTGGTCTCAACAGAGTGGACCAATAAACAAACAAACATAGGCATTCTTATTGCTGTGATCATAAAATCGGACTAAACAATCTGTTTTCTTGGGGAGAACTAGCTGCTACCTATGAGAGGTTAGCAAATCAACAAGTTATTGACTTGATAAGCAATCACAGAAATACGCAAATAGGATCGGATTGTCAAATACATCCCTAACAAATGAGTATTGCTTTCCCCTAACATGAATGCATTTTGCTGTCAGTTACGATCTAGCAGCATGCTGAGGAGGCATGGAATGGGATATGGAGGAGAGCACTTACACCTCCTTTTCCAGCGCCACAGGTGCGACAAGCGCTCCTGGCGGGGCGGCACGACAGGGCAGAATGGGGCGGTACACCGGCGGTTGCCAACCCGTACTACCTTGGAGTAGCACTCGACTGAACCGCACAAATTCTGAGCCTACAAAAGAGGAAATGAGAACACCTCAAAAGAGATGACAATGAGCCTGCTGACGAACTCAGACATCCCATGGAGCCACCGAGGATAGTCTCGAATGTTCCAGCTGTAGTTTGCAGCTTTTTGGTTTAGTAAGCATGAAATATTCGACTTTGAATTACGGAGGTTTATATACTACTTATATCTCAACTCATTTATTAACCATTGGCCAAGAATATTCACCATTGTTTCAGTGAGTAGATAGTCAGTCGATGTATTCTTTTTTGAAGTCGTTTATTTCATAGCTAATTGAGTGCTTGCGCTGAATGCTTTCCGATCATCTAAATCAGGCCCCCCTTCGGGGTGCACCACCAGATTCAGCAGTACAGCCTCCACCTCTACAACATTTACTTTTTCAACGGCCCACTTTCAGCTCAGATTCCTATTTTTCCAGGACTAACACCGTCTGTTGGACGGAAGACTCACGCTCAAACCATTGACCGACGCATTGTGTAGCACTGTACGTTCATGAGCCAGTCAACACCCTGTCCAGTCAAACGCTTTTCATTCACGCTCCGTTCACATTTGGGTGCTCCGAAGTCGTGGTTTCACAACGGAGTTCTTATATACAAATATGTGATTTTCCAGGAGACAAAACATCAAAGGAAATGAAGTGGAATGCTACTCACCAACGTGACGCTACATTAAAAGGTGTAATCGACACAATAACAGAGCAAATCCCACGAGAGAT
>NW_020170436.1:62233-81691 GCF_000524195.1 Echinococcus granulosus
GAATTTGTGTTTAAAAGTCAAAAAAAAAAACAGGTAAAAACTTCTATTTCACAGCTTTGTCAAATCTCCCCTCTCAAATGGGTAAGCGAAACCGCTTTTATTGCTACTAACTTGACTTTCCAACTTCAAATGCACCGCCTACGAATACTCGGAAAGCAGACCACCATATGAAAAAAAACTGTAAGCTCCAACTCCTATGATATAGGAAAGGGGGATAGTAAAAGACGGACTGAAAATGGACCGCTAGGGGGCGCAACTGCCTGATATTCCCTAACATTTGCATGAACAGCTGTAGAGGCTTAGCTCCACTTACCTAGCTGTTTACTCTGGGGAGTAATAAAAAATCGCGCTCCATCATTAGCCAGGCAACCGACATAAGACATAAATGAGGATATGTTCTACCACTAAGTGGTAAAATTTGCCTTAATGAATTGCTAAAGCTTACCGCGATTAAAAATACTACTTGGTGGGAGACTTGTCGATCGCGGCAATTGCTTAGAAATTAAAATGGCATCTTGGTGGTCCCCTAAATGAGACGACTTTGGGAAGCGAAATCAGGATTTACCAAACGTGGGAGATTGCTAAATTTCAAAAATCAAAATACGATTAACTGACGGAAGGAATGGAAGGATTTCCTAACGTAGAGAAGAAAAAGTGGGGGGAGAGAGGAGGAGGGGTGAGAACGTTAGTAACTGAGCTTCTCCTGACCATTCCCCGTGTGGGCTATGAGGGTTGAGTTCCACAAGTCAGGTGGATTGGCCGTTGGGATTTACAGGATCAGCCACATTGTCATGGAAGTTGCTAAGCGATTGATTGAAACAGGGAGAAAGTGAAAACCTACTTTTAATGTGGATGTAATTTGCTAACTCCTGTTTAGGTGTGCTGGTTTAGCTACATTTGGGTGGTAAAATCGCAACAGGTTGTACTTTTCTCCTAGCGGCATGGCCAGAAGACCTTGCCCGTAGCCTCCCTACCCAGCCATTTTTACTCTAGTAATAAATCATTTTCCCATAGCTGTATGTCTCAGCATGGAGAGATAGGAAAGACTCAAAGCTCTGCAATTATAAACTCGTAAATTCTCCCCAGAAAAGTACGTTCGTCCCGTCGAGTAATGAAGACGTAGGCGCCTGTAGAAAACTGGATACATTCTGCTGTGATTTAAAGAGGGAAGGGGAATTCTGATATCTCATCCGCATTCCTTTAGCGTTATGAAGAAGTAAAGAGCACAGAAGCTGTTGCAGAACGCCCAACAAAACCGGTATGGATATAATTCAGTACATCGTCTTCAAGGAATCAGAAAAATAATCAGTAGGCACCCCTTTCTGGGACTGTAATCTCTTCCTGTTAGCGTATTTTCCCCGAATTCTAAAGCTTCAATAAGGTATGAGTGGGGATTTCATTAAAGGAGGCATTTTGTGCCCTTACTATTGCGTAACTTCGGACTCAGGATAGTCTGCATTTATGCGGACTCAATTAAGAAGAGCTGACTTCAAAACTGAGAGGAAAGACACAGTTTTGCCACCATATTACAAACAAATTATCAGACCGGGTTAATTTGGAGGAGAACAAATGGAAAAAGCCAACAGAGGGAGAGGAACGCGATTTGTGCGAGAGAAATTGGAGTGGACATAGCCTTGGACGCTCCATCCCTAACTAACGAAAAAAACGGCTGCCCAATCGGGAGGTCCCTTCTACATTATTTAGCCAGCCCATGTGTGAAAGTGACTAAACTGCACGATAGACACTGATCTATCCAGCTGCTAAGGCGATGGCACGTCTACAAGGGACGAATCTGAATTTGAAAAAATTGGAGATGGGAAAAAAGCATCACTCTTATGGCTCGACCATTAGTCCGTTATCCTCTATTCATTCACTCAAAATCAATTCATCCAACAATCCATTCGAGCACCCACACATCCACCAATTCACGCTATAATTTATCCCGACTAAGCACTCGTCCCACCCATCCATCCATCACTCAGCACATGACTTCATGCACCTATCCACTCGTCCAGCCTGCAGTCCCTCATTCAGGCATACATTTAGCCACCCGTCTAACGATCCGTCCGTATATCCACCCACCCACGCAACTCGCCTTCGTCCATCCCCAGAGGGGACAAAAAAAGCGGCCACGGTGCTGCCTTTATTATTGGTATGTTGTAATTAAATCAACCTCCGCCTCCTTTTTTTCCTTTTCACTGACGAAAGATTCTTTCGCATTGCCTTTCCCCACCTTCAGCGTTGGTTGGATCAAAGTCCTGCCTCAAGAACGAAGTTCTCACTTACTGATCGCCATGTCAGACCTGTCAAGGGTAACCCTCAGATCCCATAGTTCCTCCCTTTAGTTATTCGGATGACGATAGCACGACGCCCATTTGTGGTGCAAATGGCCTTCTGGCAAATTCATGATTTTCATGTGGGCGGAGGACATTTGCTGCAGCTGTTTCCGCCTGTGACCTCCTGTCTCTTTCAAAACAATCAAATGGTGCCACCACTGGGGCGTAATTCAAGAGTGGCGCCCGCCAAAACAAGACGGTAAGTCCGCAGGCAATGGAAGTCCTGTCACGGTAACGGTACCACGAATCGTAGCGAATGGCTTGTCCTATGGTACGCCGTCAACTGACGAGTGCACCGTGCGTGGGCCAGTCAAGTCCACGAATTGAAATGCCAGGCAACAGCCTTAATTCATGCGCGCTGGCCTGCGTGTGTACCACTACACAAACAGTCTGTAATGGTAACTGAAGTGTCCTTTCAACATCGGCGTCACAAAACAATCTCCACCTACAAATGTTTGCTCACACTTGCAGAGGACCACAAGCACAAGTTTTAAGGCACGGCACTCGTGACGAGACGTGTGTCCACTCATTGGCGAGGCACCTGATTGAAGGAGGCGCGTGGTTTAAAGAAGATCGACCGTATGTTTGTCGGTAGCGATTCTAGCCCTGGCGGTTCTGCCCCAGGCCTATAGCCTCGGCAGTCGGTTTTGGATACATTTAGCCAGTGCGTAAAATATCTACTGATCCTTGATGATTGACGTATAATCTAGCACAAATCCGAAAATGAACGAATCGTTTGTACCAATAATTAACCGGTCTTTTCACGAAGAGTTAGCCCACACTGGGTACCAAAGTGGCTTCCCACTTTGACCAGTACTGGAGACTTGAATGCTACAGTGAATTGAAGGAACCTTGGTGACAGAGAAGATAAGGATGCTATGAATTGTATACCCGAGTGATTTTCACCTCGATGAACATCCAGAAGAATGCCTCAAAGCTCAGTATTTCAGTACCGATGACGAAGTTGAGGAGGCTGTCCCAGAGTGGTTCAGCTAAGGTGATAAACTCTTTTTATATCTAAGCCTTTTAGATAAAAATAAGGACCAAAATACCCCGGTTTTATTCGACCATCCGTCGCAGTCATACCCCTTCTCCATATCAGGCGAATGACACAACGATGAGTGTTTCTGTGGCTGATACGAGCACCACCTTTTAAAGTCAAAAATCTCGGTCACGTCCTTTTGATATTGTTCTCAATGCTCGCCTTTCTGATTCGACTAAAGAAAGAACCTTCTGTTAAAATTTGACAGCCAAACTCTTCGTTTTGGCTTCGTGGACATTTAAGGCTCCGCCCTTCTACTTCCACTAGGCGGTATGTCCTCCAGACCATGCCGGAATTCCCCCAGCCCTTCTGTACGCCTGCAATGCACTTTCTGCCAGAGCACTACGAATTTGTTTGCTTTCAGAGAAGACGTGAGACGCTACATTGGTGGCAACGGAAAACGAATTCGATCCCAAAGAAGATCAGATTCAATTAATATAATCATTATCAAACCCTAACTTTACGAAAGGGTACATGCTGCGGATGAAAAAATCTGTGATGACCCCTGGCAGAGGGGTCGGAAACGGCGTCTACCTTCGGCATCTACCCTAATCCCGTGTTCTGTAGGAAAGCCATTAACAACTGCTGCAACACTAGTCGTGAACGATCGGCAAAAGTTCGTTACAGAGCTGTCAACGGCACCTACATGAAGGTGTCAATGAAGTCAGCACGCGATACCTTCTCCTATGCCGCTCTAGGGGCCGGATTGAACCCAGACAGAACACTGTAGCGAGGAGGAACAGAGGCAAGACCTTTTCCCGACGAAACTACTTTGAACCTCATTCCTCATTAAATGACCGCTTTTGGGCCAGTGCTACCCTATTCCCTAACACAGGATGCAACTCCAGATAGAGTAGAATCGCCAAGAGGAGCCAGTGAAGTTGCTGTCATGTATCATCTCAGCTACACGCCACTTCGATGGCTGGCACTTTGGCTCGTGGGTGTTTCATCACGGCACCGATTACATTGTGATGGCTGACGAAGGAGATTGACCAAGGGCAACGCCGAGGACGACGCTCAAAAGGAGAGGGGAACTGTGCAATAATCAGTTAGTTCAACTGTTCTTTTTGATCTTGCGGGCACTTAAGGTCCCACCTTTGTACTTCCGCTGGGCAGAATAGTCTCTCGCCCATGCCAGTGGCACTCCGACCCTTCTGTGCATCCATAATGCATATTCTGCCCGAGTATTACATCTTCTTTCGGCTTAAGGGAAGTCTCGGGCCGCCACACTTCTTCTGACCTTAAAATTAGCTTTATTTCAAAGGGCGGAGATGGTGATGCTTTTAGAAACCAAGTAACTTCCTTTCACAGATGATTATACAAAAAAATTTCCACTTAAATTCACCGCAATTTTAAAGCACCAAGGAAAGAGGACACCCAGTTGCTCAAGAACTATTTAAAATGGGGGGAAGGATTAGAAGATTGACTAAGGCACAAACAAGACGAGATCATGAAGAAGGATTACTGATGGAAGAAGAAGTTTCTTTACACCAAGAATTATTTGGCAACGGTATAGCTCTCATGGTAGTCCCCTTAAGACCTAAACCTCATGCATGATCCTTATACCTTACAATATTCGCCTCAATCCTACAATCTCTAGCAGTGTAGAGAACTCGAAAACCACATTAACGCCCACGCAAAGCCACACTTGAAATCGACATGTATGAATTAGCCTAACTCGATAAACAACAGTCCAAGTCACTGTAAACGGTTCTATTCACACGGAGAAACAAACCAGAGCGGTAAACAGGTGAAGAACCACCTTCCGACTAATCGTAGACGGAAGGACTACACGTCGGCGTTAAGCTACAATGGCGTCAGACGAGACTTGGAGGAAAAGAGAGGGAATGCCTTCTTAGGCAAGTGTAAAATGAAACAGTGAGGTTCTGACTGAAAAAGTCAAATCGCAGACTCGGAAAGCCACCAGATGCCAAGAATTAACATCGTCAGCCACTCAAATTAGTGCTGCACGAACTGGAATGCCCCATCCATCGTTAGTGTGGAGTAGGATGCCCTTAGCACCCACTACTGTGGAGGAATTTAAAAGTTCCTGTTTGACACGAAGACACCTATCACCCCATTATCAACCTAATGAGAAGAAGTAGGATTTCGCTGTTAGGAAACTACTTTAAAACCAATTGTTTAGGATTCCTTAATCCTGCCAAATATTGCAAAGTGAAAGGATAAGTGAGTTGAACGTTTGACTTCTGCGAAGGCGGATCCCTCGAAACGCCCAATCAAAGGGACTCAAACCACGTACTTCAAATAGTCCAATTATGTCCAACTTTGCGACATAAATATTGTCCAGTTATTATATTTTTTAAAAAAAAGCGTTACAAAGTGAAAGCGCCCCATAAAGTAATCAAGCATGAGAAGGGGATTTATGGGGTAAAGGCGTTTATGACCCTCCGCTTTTAAAGTTTACCCCTCCCCAGTGCTATCAAGGTATTTTTTGCCCGAAAAAAAAAACACGCAAAACCTTTTCATGTTTTACCCGAGCTTCAAAGCCGAAATTACCCATTTGTCAAGGTGTTTGGTCATTTTCGAAAGGCCTTGACAGTCAACGAGAGAGATGACAAACGTAACGGAGTGTGTTGAAGATTAATTAGTTGACGCCGACGGGACAGAAAAAAGCGGCGGAGTGGAGACTAGGTGTTGGAGCTTGCAAAAGAAAATTATTGTCTACGTCAAAACGGTTCAATTAGAAGCAAGAGGGTGAACGCAGCAAAGGCCTGAAAAGGGATATCAGGAAGCGATTATTCCAGTGGTAATCCACACACTGAGGATCACGACGAGGCGGGTTATGGAAAGAGAGCTGACGTTCTCCAGCGAATCTTTTTAGCGAGTCCTGAGATTCTCCATGGGGATGTTTATGCCACCCATGCCTATTTACCAGGAACCCAATCCCTCTGTAAGCTAACGACAGATGCAAGTCCGGTTTCCAACATCAAGACGGTCGTCAGAGGTGACTACGTATTCTCGACCCGCAGATCGGAGGAGATGCTAGATGCTACACACACATGATTGCATCCCAAACCGTTTCCACCGTGATGAAACGTTGACCGATCCTTGCTAATCATTGAGCGGTCAAAATTAGACGAGGTCTGTACAGCCGGACGACTTCTGCTTCCTTAAGCGGGTATTCTTACTTTCCTAGCAATTTGTGCGCCATGACAGCGACAAAGCTCGTTCTCTCCTTGATGCCACCTTGAAAAAGCTCGTCCACTGGAACTATTTATAAAAATAACATCCATTCTGTTCAATGGCAGTGATAGCTGGAACACCAGACACCAGAAAACACCCAGACAGCATCATCCTTTAAGGGATTGAGAGCTATGGCAAACTATTTCTTTCTGGATTGGGGGAAGGGATTAATATTTCAACCTTGGCGGAGAGTAGCGACCAGCTCTCTCAAAAAACCAGATTTACCGACAGGGTGGGTGCAGTGGCACAGCAAACCAACTACCACTTCACAAACAAGAGAAATTCAAACAGACATACCTTAATCTTCAAAGGCCATCTAAACAGGAAGGAAAGGCAAGTTTTTACTTCTCAGCACTTGGCAATATTTTGCTGATTTAATTCGACGGGATTATTCAAATCATCTACGCAGACTAAAGCGTAAACCGGAGTCGATTTGGGCGGTAAAGTTGAGCTCTACGAAACACAAAAGCAGCGGCCAAAGGAAAAGGTATTCTTGTTGTGCATCTTTACGGTGGAAAAGGGGAGAAGCGGTCATTTCTCTATGAGAATAGCAAAAAAACAAGCAAGCAGCTTCAAATGAAAGAGAGAAAATGCCGCAAGCTTGTGACGCAATGGAGTTGGAGGAAGTGAAGGAGATTGTTTTGGATGGCAAAAATTATTCCCAAACAGAAGGAAAGGTGGAGACGTTCTTGCTACCAGTAGAGGTTCACGTGAGATTTCTTTGGGGAAAAAGAAAACACCTCCGTTTACATGCAAAAGGGGAATTGTATTACGCCTAATTTCTTATCCCAGGTTAAAGAGGCATCTCTAAAGTGGAATACCGAGACGCCTTTTTCTCTAATTCCGCCAAAGGGTGCCAGAGGAGCTTCAAAGACGACCGAAGCGCAAATGACCGGAAGCAATGCACAGCCCACTTCGGTGCTTTCAGTGCATCTGACTGTCGTTGTAGTGACAGCCAGTTGGGAAGCAACAGCAACTGGGTGCCCTGGAAACGACACTCAAAAGAGAGTCGTGAACTATGTAACATTTCAATGTATCCAAACATTTCATTTTATGGCAGAACAACCAGAGTCTTCGAACAGTAGGGAGCAGTGACTATCATGAAATCCCACCTACCTTCCATGGGTTTTGGCAATTCGACTGGCTCAGATCCAAACGCCTTCGAAGCCGGTTCCAGGGCCGAGGCCAACGGTTCAGCAACACGTCCACTTGTCCCAAATTCGAGTAGACTTTGCACCAACCAGAAGCAGTCTGTAACAAAACACCACATATTTAATTATGGAAGTGATTGGCAACGCCTAAGACTATTGGATACCGATTCTTGTGTGGAAGAAAAGGATTATTCGACCATTCTCCCACCATCTTGGTGGAGGGGGGGAAGCGGCAGGGAGGGGAGAGCATTTGTTTATAGCCACGGCCTCCCAGCCTTTCAGTGCAATAACAATAAAACCTCCCATGATAATTTTGCTTCAATGCGACTTCAGGAATGCCCCAGAGAGTTACGCGATTCCAGCTGAATAAGGTGGATACCACATCCGTGAGGGGGTAAGCGACAGTCAGCCTAGGTCGCTTGATTTAAGGACTAGAAAGGAAAGTTTAGAGGCAATAAAGGGGCTTATTTCAGGCAAAGAAGCAATCATGGCTCCCATTACTGACAGCAATGATTGACGCACTGGAAGTTTATGATAAATTTCAATCCTCACCTTAGTCTTATAGGTCGTAAATACGCACCTTGAAAGCGAGGAAATTTTTGATAAGCAAATAAACAAATCGCTAGTTCAGAAAGTGCATAAATTTTTGATTGTACACAGTGACTTAAGGGCAGAGGTGGTAGTGGGACAGTTTTTACGAAGACGGCGATATTTTGTGCGGTTACCACCTGCACATGACATTTTCTGTTGCAGGTGGGCAATTCACTGGATCCACTCCTTTGCTAGGAGCACTTTCTCCCCAAGTAGGCAAACGACACCACTTCAATTGACACCGCAATTCGTTGTGTGTAAGCGATTGCAGATTTTATTGCCACCATCCTAGGAGGGGTAAATGAAGAGCGAAAAAGGGCAAAAAAGGAAAAAGAGATGAAATGAGGGAATGACTGTGATTTTGCAGACTTATTGATCAGTGGAGTCCCATGGTGGGACATGAAAGACTCGTCAGGGGAGTTGACACCTTGGTTATTTGAATAAAATGTTCTGCAACGACATGCTTTGAGATTGCCCAGGAAGGAAGGGGGAGTTTCACAAATGACAGGGAGGACAAAATATACTCCTAAAAGCACGACATTTACCTTTGGAATAAGCAAAAGGAGGGAGAAAATTTATTTCGCCGAGTGGTAAAAATCCCAGTTCCATACCTGCGCAGATATTTCAGTTTGCTAGCATCCGCAAACTCTGCAGCGGTCGTGATTCAAGGCTGGAAGTACTCCAGGATAATCAATGGGAATCAGAAAATTTGAAAGCTTGCTAGTGAATGGAAGGGTGGAGGTGCTTCGAAAGCATTATATCATTTAGTAACCCATTGTGAGACTATCACACAAAACGGACGGTCTAGATGGGAGATCAAATGCTACAAGGATATGATGAGCCAGTTAAAGCCTAAAGAAAAATTAAATTCCTTTAAACAATGTGTACTGGTAAACACACTGTAGGCTTTGAAATACTGGAACATGTTTGGTGAATATCAGTTTGCACTGCAGTTGCCATGGCACTCTGTGATTTGGCCCTTACCAGTCAATTAAACGCGTGTTTTTGTTTAGTAAGTTATGGTTAATTCGAGAGGAGCGGACAGTTGAGTGGTGGACAAGCCAATGTTTCTGCCAAATTCCACCACAAATGATGGTAGAGGCGTCCTGTTCAACATCGGTGTGATTTCCTCTGGGTCTAGAGGGGTCACCTCAACCTCCACAGTCCACCACAGGCTGAATGAGGGATTGGTTGACCTCAAGGTCAAATATGACGCGCCGTAAGTCTTGCCAAGTATTACAGAGGTATGTGTGGACGGAGTCACTGCTTCTTTGGAAGCCTAATGAATCACTTTTCCGGTCCCAAAGTTGTAATTTATAAGCGCCAAAATGGAAATCTTTCACCCATCCAACATAGTTAAGGCTCTAATGAGCAGCAGCCTATATCGTGAGAGAATTATAGAGATTCATTACTAGAGTTTTACTAGTTTTGAAGAGCAGCATCTCTAGCAACAGCTAACGTGGTCGTTGTAAAATAGTGTTTAGATGCGTGAGTGCGGGTTCTGTCGAGCTTTCAATCTGCATCCTCAATGGGATAAAGACTTCAATGCGGACACCTTCGGTGCCGACCGGCTGCCAACTGAGTAGTAGTGGAGGCTACGGGATGGCCTGACCTTACGCCAATTATCAGCACATTTAAAATCCACTTGTACGGAACATTGGCCGATCCCGAGGAATTTGGTGGGAGAGAGAGAGCACCCAAAACGTCCTAGAGTATTCGAGGATCAGGCCAGGAAAAGGACATCATTCTAGGGAGTCGAAAGAGGAGCGATTTCTGAGGTGGTAGGCGTCCCCCTTATTTCAAAGGTGGTATTAAGAGAACTTTTCAGATCTGCCGACATATTTTATACGCAACCCAGGACAGTAATTATCATATCATCGAAACAAACTTGTTATTAGCTAAGATTGCCCATCCGACAAATTTCAGACATAACTCAGGCCTGAAGTGATTAATTACTGTTTTCAAAAGCATTAATCATGCTGTAGAGGTGTGATAACGAAATATATGAGGGCGCCAATTAATCAGCATTCCAAATGATTTGATATTATGGGACGGCTTTTTCGCTTCAGAGACGCTGTCCACTCTTCATCATTCGTCAAAGCAAAGAAAAACAATCGGTTCGCTGCGATCAGGTCTCTAACGGCGCTGCATTTGAGAGGTAGCGCCAGCTCAACACTCCTTATCCCAAGTCTAATCCTAAATAAGGATTTCGCGATTCACTGGAGCAGGAAATACTGTACACCTCGTTGGAACACTTGTTGTATCGTGTACAGCTTCCATTAGAGCCATTTGAACGAGTTCTGAATTTGAAAGATTGACCTTCAGAGAAAAATCGGAGTCGCTTCAACAGCAACAAGTCATATCAAATCAAAGGGAAGTGCGCAGGGACGTATTTGTTGAACCGGCAGGCAGCAAATCAAGCCCACTCCCAGTGGGTGGTCAATGTGGATGACGCGAAACGCTGAATTAATCATAAGCATGGAGACGACAAAAAGCGAGATAAATATCGCCTTGAGAATAGGAGAGATAAAGGGATCTAGAGTTGACTCAACATCGTCGAGAGATCAGATGTGCAGCGGTGTTTATGAAAGGCATGGGGATTCTGGAGAGCAGGCCTCCGGTAAAATGATTCCTCTGGCAGTTTTGGGAGTCGCATCAGAATAAGTGAACAGTAGAACCCTCCAGACTGATGTGAAGTGTGATGGTGAATGGGCCAACTGTCTGGGTAATTAAATGATCACACTTAAAAGTGACATTTATAGCAGAGGAAAAAGCGACTAGATCGCACCCAACGCATGGAGCTACAGCCAACTCTACCAGTTTGTATCAAAAAAGTGTGCGCGAAGCATGATCAAATGTTACATTGCAGGGGTTCATTAATTTAGCTTCGCCGCCTTGTAGAGGCGGAGCAGTCACCTGCTCATCAACCCTAGGTTTAACTACAATACGAATCGTCCCTTCAGACCAACTGGATTTATTACTAAAAGGGCATAAATTCGAAATAAGACGAATGTTGTAACATAAAGGTAATGCATTTCTTCAAACTAAAAAGTGGAACATGCCTCGAAACCCCACCTCTTCCCGCCGTCCCTCTTTCCCACTCACTTATATATGCATACACATCCACCGAGACACACGCACCATGTAACGTCGCTTTTATGAGGTGTGTATAAGTGGTTGAGGATTGCACGACTCCCGAAACGCCCCCAAAAGTAATTTATTTTGCATGATAAATTACTGTAACTTGCAACCTAGAAAGTGATCAGTTTATATGAGTGAAAACGCGAATCTTTCAAAATATAGGCAGGCCAAAGTTTAGGTGACTTTCGCTTCGCTTTTTTTACCGTCTTATCTCAGTCCTCGAGCATGGGGGTTCGGAGGTTGCACCCCTCCTTTCAGAACAGCGGTAGCCCAACAATTAAGTGGGATAACGATTAAGTCAGTTGAAAGAAGTTATTCCATAACGGTCACGTACTGACCAACAGCTAGTAGATGGGATGACACTGCAACGCCAAAACGATGTCATTTTTTGGAGTTTTAGATGTCCAGTAAGAATCTCAATCGAAAGTTACCTTGAAACTCTGGAAAAAAACCAGACACCTAGGATGGAAAATTCGGGATAGGCCTAGAGTGATCCGACATTGATGGTATGAATTAACACTCAAAGGTCAAAGGAAAGCGAACGTTCCAGTGAGACCTCCCAAAACGTCAAGTGTATCACTTGAATTGGAGGGTGATGTTTAAAGCAACCAAGTTCGTCAAGTAAAAATCAACGCGTACATTCGCATGGAAGCTAAGTCGACTGCATTGTAGCATCATTCTTCCCTTAAAATTGATATACCCAGAGAGAACTATACATTGAGTGCGTACAAACGATTCAACAGTCGCAATTAGAGGATAAAGCAATCAGTCAATTAGCATCCCTTGAAAGACAAAGTGGGTGATAGCCCCAAAAGCATTAATTTCGCAGAAAAAAACTAAGCCCAGGAGATATAAGGCGTTGTCGGACCAGAAGGCAATATACGAACAGCAATGCCACGTGACGGAACGACTTGGTGATGCACTGGCCATTAATTTAAGGCTATACGGCAGTAATGTTGAACTTTTACTGGTGATGGACTTAGCAAGATACGTCTTCTACTACGGGGAGTGGAGGCCAGCTGCAACCGACAATCAATTCACATATTCGGATATGAAGAAAGCAAAACATGTGACCTGAATTCTTGTTTCAACCGTACTTGCGATGAAAAGGCAACATGTTATCGGGATTAGGAAATCTCATCCAAAGAACTTTCCCATCACTGCCGATAATGTCTGGTATGTGGTAAAAAAGATGGGGCTGAATTGGTGGAAGCCTCATTATGCCCCCTCAATCTTCCACGCGACAGGCTACAGTGAAAAATGGCTGGCGGGACCTGGAGAGGTGCAAACGTGTGCCTCAGTGAGACTCTGACCCTTTCCGCAGACAATCGAGAGTGCCCACGCCCAAAGATACCCCAGCCCGTCTGATTTAATACTTGGGGCAGTTGATAAGGCGGTTATCAACAAGCCTACCCACGGCATACCAAGGACTTGTCAATGTTTCCCACTACCGGGAACGTCCAAGGTGTCGCAGGTAAATACGTCATGAAAACATTCAGATTGTTGCTAGCATTAGTGAACAGCGTCGCCATCGGCCATAAGAAACGAATCGCGAGTTTGATGAGAGCACATCAATAGTTGAAAAAAAATGGAAAACCAAAATAAAGAGATTCTCTACTTCTAAATTAATGAGGAACCACAACTCGATGAGTTTTTCTAATCGAGAAAAACGGTAAAAAGTACAGCAGAAGGTGAAAATTTTTTGTCGCAAATTGGGAAAAGCTGCGTTCTCAACTTTCCACATGTCAATTTCTAAGAGTTCCTCCTTAAACCCTTCTTGATGAAGATAAAAGATTGTGAAACTTAAATTGAACAGTGGGGAAACATTAGGCTGAAATGCCTTGACGTGGTCAAAACAAAACAGCCCTAAAAGGCAGCTCCAAGTTGGAAGCAAATGCACGATTAAAAGTACCGAAAAAGGAAAGAAAGGTGCACCACCTACTGCGAGGTTAGGTTAGGTAGATGAAACAGAAGAAATAGTTCCAAGGGCTAAAATTAATTCGACCACTTTAAATTGCGTAAGTTAAACTTTCAGCTCCAATCTGTTGGCGTACGAGACTACTCAAAAGCTTACATTAATGAAAAGAAGGGAAGGTAAATATGGATCCAGTTAACTGGAGTTCTCCACGCTGATATTTTAGTGCTTCTGAAACCAACTTGGATCGTGTCTTTTCCGCTCCTCTGCAAATTTCTAAAGCATCTAATTTTTCAACTTCTGTGTCTTGTAACAACCTCGGGGGATGAATCAAGTCACGCATTTTTGGCAGTGCAGTGAGATACAATTGTTATTCTCCACTTACTGCTAGAAATACAGCACCTGCAGTTGGTGCTTCAAGGAGAGCTTACTTCCAAGCGGCTTAAGAGCTAACTGTGTAAGAGCAGTGCACAGGAAGGACGTCTACCGCGGATGGATGAAGCTGCCGAAACTTGAAAAGGAGGACTACAAAGCTGTAATAACCAATTTCCGACTTTCCCAATCATGACAAGAACTACTTACGATACTCCTCCAAAGTGATAAGAGAAATCTAAAGATCTAGCATAGTGATCAGGGAAAGCGTTCCCAATTACTGATTGGGCGGAATAAAAGTGGAAATGGTGGATAAAATTGGGAGGAGAAAAGGACAACCATTTGCTGCACAAAGTGACAGGAGTGCAAAATACGTTCTCTGTGGGACATTGGCCAGCCTTGAGCGTCACCTCTCCAACGCATTTTGCTAACAGAGGGTACAGTAGACGAACCTTCTTGAAATAAAAAAAGATGGGAGATTTCCCTCGCTGTGGTGAACGAGCATTGTATGGCCTTCGTTTCAGCCTCACAGCTAAACTCAAATGTCTGGTCATTTCGATGACCGGTGCAGAGGATGAACTACCAAAAATGATTACAACCACAGGTAAAGAAGTCTCGGCATCTGAGCTGGTGGCGAGGGGGTTTCGTCACTTCACTGTGGTTTTCACACTCTTAATGCGTCCACAGTAATGCTGTAGATGCAATGCAAATCACACAGTAAATGAATAAAGTGCGATGAATGTTCAAGACAAAACTGGATTCATAAAAGAAATGCTGGAGATGTGGCAATAAGGTTTGCATTGGGTAATAAATGCTCCCTTTCGCTACTCTTGATGGAGGGGCAAATGCCATTCATGGGCCAGTCTAGTCCAAACACCGTTAATCGAGATAGCGGACAACAGCTGGAATGCCGACATGCATTCAACAGCGCATGGTGATCGTCTGAGCTTCCCATCAACAGTAAGCCGGTAGAAGTCTAAAAAATACCACGACTGGGGCAACCACTGGCTGTAAGCCTGCAAAAAGACTGCATCTATACGTGATGATTCCGACCGTGGTACCTCCAGATCACCTTCGCAATAGTCATTCAGTCGGTGTGTGAAAAGCCCGCCTGATTCTAAGCGCCTGATCGACGCATAATCCATCGTGAAGCTAAACAAGAAACGAATCCCTCCGCAGGAATGATGAACACAAATATTTGCAAATGCTCACAACGTCAGAGAGCCAGTACAGGCTGAATATCAAAAAAATGAAGTAGGCTGCCTTAGGATGGTTCATCCACACTGTCAGGTCCTTCCGTCCCGCAGCTACTCGAAACGTATTTAGTCCAATGTTGGTATTGGTGCATAAATGGAATACCAGGAATCATAGGAGGGAAGGTAAACCCACTTTACCTACATTGAAATTGGCTAATTAGGTGCACAAGAAGCAGATCAAGCAGCTCATGGATTCAGGCTCTCAATCATTATAAGCCACCGTACTAAAGCAACCGGTTAATTAGTAAGTTCTGCAATGCACCCAGGAGTTGAAAGTAACCCAGACACTAACATAAAGGACTGTACTCACCACCTCACTTGCGTGTACAAAGCGCAAATTATATACAAGAGAAAAATTTTTGCCCGTTTTCTCAAAGTAACTTCTCGAGCAGTGCACTTCAACTGACAGGAAAACGTTAAATGGAGAGATATACACTGCTCGTACGTTAAGAGAGTAAAACAGACTCACTATTTTTCGCACTGCTGGACGAATCCAGGCAGCTTGAGTCGCCGAACGCCCCCACTCTTCCCGAATTGAGTGCTTCAGGATCATTCTCCCAGAGACCGAGTACGGGGACTAGAGGGTCAGTGTTGGTAGGACTTGATCGAAGGCCGGAGAAGAGGATCTTCTGCTTGTTGTCGAAAGACCTCGACTCCGACTCAGTCAGTCCCGCAGCTCGATCGATGATCTGGCGTCCGAGGTCGACAAGACGGCGGGACATGACGCGGGCGTGACCTCGGATATTTGACATGCTGGCGAGGTGGCTACCCGAGGGGTAGTCAACTGGAGAACGAGAGAACCAAATACTCTTTCACCACATGCAAGAATGAAGTATGCAATGAAGGTGATTTTTGTGGAGAGGATCACCTGGTTCGTCTGATGCTAAATTTATCTATTCCTACGAGAAAAACGGGCCCAAAAACATTAGAATTTGTTTCTGGTGTTGCTTAATTTAATTCACATCGAAGTGGACCCCATCCAGACAATCGGCTTACTAGCCTTGTCCGCTTACTTTAGGTTTTTCTGTGTTGTGGGAAAATATGACCAAGTGGAAACCTTTTTGGTAACTGAAATGCACTTTGATGGGTAGATGGACGGATGAATCGGTGAATATGGGGTGGATATTTGGATTTCATATTGAAGAACAGATTGGGAATGAGTGGGTGAAATAAAGGTTGCAGGATGAATAGACCCGGCCATAGATGAGTGGATTGATAATGGACATATTGATGAGGCCAGAAGTGGATGGGCAGATGGATGAATGGATCTAGACTAGGGAAAGTGGGGACTTCAGAACAGGTACATGACTGGACAAGTTCAAAAGCGGTTTCACTACTATGATTGTTTGTTTAACTCTTCGTTTTGGTTACGTGGGCACCTAAGGTTTCGAGATTGGACTTTCGCTGGGAAACATGGTCTCTATGGAAGACTCAGAGCGCTACAACGATGACAACAAAAGATTCTTTTCTAATACACAGGCAGTTTGCTCAAGAGAAATCGGAAACCACCACCTGGGTTCCATATTTTGCCGTGTTGTAGGTAGAATAACCACAGCAACTAAGGCGGAGTAAAGTGACTGGAAAAAAAATTTTTCACATTCGCCTCACTTGACAAAACGATGCAACGCAGCGCCATAACAGGTGGGGAAGACAGGAGAGTTTAAAATCACCACTGCAAAAGACAACTCCTTAGTCAAACCAACAAAAATCGCATAAAATAGTCCAACACTTTAAATTTCCCTTCCAACTTTTGAGGAAAAATGGCAAAATTCACATCAGCTTAGAAACTGAAAAAAAGAGTCGCTATCGGCTGAAAGTTCGACAGTCAGTTTTTAGGAAATAGGGAGGAATCCAGCCGTCGGACAAAACCATCCTTAAGAATTCGGAATTAGAAGTGTCAATTTTTATGCACTTAATTGCAGGGGAGAGGGAAAGTCAGGGAATGAATTTCACTTCACCATGTGGTCGAGGAACGCCTAACACTAAAGCTCACTCCCTCCAGCAAACTTCCAGCACATGCAAAGACTTATCCCTTCTTCATCAAGTTTTATTGACGGCTTTTTTTAGCGTTCTCCGTTGATCCACTTTTTAAATGGACAAAGAGGTGGACTAACGTTGGTCACCACCTCAGAGGCATGACTTCGCATTTGAAAATGCCTCTAGAAGTGGAAATCACACCTCCATTCCGATGCTGTTAAGTCACTTCACTTCCTCAACCTGCAGCCGATACTACTAATTCGGGTGAAAAGCAGCTTCCAGTAGCAAAAAAAGAGTTTTCAATGAATTGACGAATCCTGTGATGGGTAGACAATTACCACTGAGACCCTTTTCTTGCCTTCCCATCTCAATAATTCAGTGTACCGAGCGGTTTTTCAATTCGACGACAATTTCTTGGCAAATACCAATCCACTGTGTGTGAGGTGAAATTGGCCATATATGCTGGCCTTGACTTGTCCCTCCTCGTCACTCATTTCTACTGCCATGGCCGACAATGAAAATATTGAACACATGTCTAGTGATGACGCCTTTGACAAAAGAACGAGGGAACGTCCTCCTACTTTTCTTTGTGCAGATGGACAACGGGAGCGAATGCGACTGCTCCAAAGTAAATTTTCTTCTCAAGTTTGTGCTGAGCCATAAAGTTCATCTTACCGGTCAGTTCTACAGCCTCCTACAAGTAGACGATAGCCATGTCTCGCAAAGTTTAGTTTAAGGTGAGGCAAGGTGAAGTGAGGTAAGATTGCGGCTCCCTCCAAAAGGCCATTTCATTCTCCACATTCCATGAACTAAATGCCAAACGAGTTTAGTTCTGCAAATTAGGCCAAAATGTAAGATGAAAAAAGTGCTGCAAATCGTAAAACTTGAAGGTAGGATACGAAAATGCCAGTTTGGTGTGCGATTTAATGCCAAGTTCGTGGAGCAGGAACAATAACTTGGGTACGGAAAAAAAAGGCAGTACACCAATTCTGCCAACAATAAAAAAAAAGCTTAAAACTGACAGTTGGAGTATTTCCGGGTGTAAAGACATGTAACAGCGTGAGATGCTAACCGCACTTAGCATGCGTGACCGCATGCACGCAAAGACGAAATGGCTCGTCTCGTCAGTTACCATCGATGCGCGAGAGGAGAGATAACCGCACTGTATTCTGGCGCAGGATCTAAATTCCTCCAAAAACACACCCTCTGTGTTTGCTACAAATAATTCGAGAAGACAGGAGAAATATTACGAACGCCTCAATAGTGCTACAATCAATCAACGAGGACTTCGCGCCTGCAAAGAGTAGGGCAGGGCAGTACCACTAGAAGGATTTTAGAATGCTAAATCAAATAGGTGTTAAGTGGGTTTTCCTTTCCGTGAATAAAGACTGGAATGGACATTACTGTGTCTCCTAAAAAATGGATATCTAGACGTCAGAGCACTCCGAAAAAAAACGACACCTTGAAAGGCCTACTACCCTAAAATGTCGTGTGCTATGAGCACCAGACAGGAGTACTTACACCCATTCAAGCACAATACTCCAACCTAACATACTCAGCACGGCACAGTAGGCGTCAGTGGCGATTTCGTGCCACTCTTTATGGGTGCGACGGAACGAAGGTAAACAGCAACTTTTCCGACGACGCGAAAGACGTCTTTCAAGCTCAAGTGATCAAAAATGTCGCATCACCTCCGAAGTCATGAAACAATTCAGCCAGTGTACGATGAAGTATCCTACTGGTGAACGGAAGACGGGGTCTTCCGTTACAGTGGAAGAACTTCCTAAAAAGATGCTTGGTTGTTGTGCGACCTGGTAATTGAAAGGTGGGAGCTGCTTTGCAGAGTGGATTCAAAGGGTGGCTGCATTGCCAACGAAGAGAGGGCTCAGTAATGTACTGATTGCCTTCTTCGCGAAGCGCAATAGCAACAATGAGTCAATGGCCCTAGGACGGTTAACCTTGTGACTCGTGACCCGTGACCCACCTACCCACTTAAACAGCCAAAAAGTCAGCCAGTCAGTCACATGGCATGTAAAGCAAAAAATTCGCACGTTTCGTGTCCTGCGACTAGCGACGGATTTGATCTAGTGACGGGTGGGAGGGCAGGTAATTGCACTTTTATGCGGTCACGAAGTCACATGCACATACGCACCCAAGCCTACGCAAACATGCACATTCCCACTCCCTCACTCGTTCACGCACGCGCATGTGCATGTCTCGAACCGACACGTTTCAATGCCGATGAGTGGACATGTGACAAGTGCGGATGACAGTTGACTAAGGCCAAAGTTCAAATGATTCACTGAATCACTGCATCAACCTCACACCAAGTAAGCAGGATGCGTTAGGTAACAATACATCGAAAGCGTCACACCATGCTGGCTCCAAAGGTAACGCATTCATTTAGACGTCGCAGAAGTTGACCCAAATAGTCATTTTGTGTGGGAAGGGAGGGACGCCAACTAGACAGCGC
>NW_020170436.1:81791-89374 GCF_000524195.1 Echinococcus granulosus
TCAGTGTCTCGGCTAGCCTCCAACCTCACCTGACTTTTGTGACTGCTTTTAACAGTAAATACGATGTACTTTTGGGATTTTACAAGATCATGCACTAACATATCAACAGACGCAAACAAGCGGACCGACCGATGGACAGACAAACGGTCACGTCGATCGCCAATGTCTCGAATAGCCTGCATCTATTCCAAAAAAACAACCTCTTATAGTAATAGAAGGGAGGAGACGTGTGGCAAAAAGGCTGATGCATCACAATGTGGAACACTTACTTGTCGAATTCGTCCAGATAGTGATGAGATGCTAAGTCGAGTTTTGTCAAAGCGAATTGGAGTAGGGCGTTCTCCTAGTCACTGCAATATCCTCGCCATTATCTTAACACTTCAACCACTTCAATTATACCATCCACTATCCCCCTTCGAAATGCAATCACTTCTAAGCCATTCCCATTTACAAGGGGAAAATGTGCAATGACTTGCTCTAGCAAAACTACTTATCTATGGTTTGCATCACCAATGCAAAGCCACACAGAGGATGGGAAGGGGTTAAAATGGAGTGACCTCCTCAGATTGGCGTGACATGTGTGCAACAAAAGTGGGTGTTCTTGCACTTAGGTGGCTATGAAATGCACTGGAGAAAGAAGGTAGGGGAAGTAGCGTGTTTTCCACTACGCTTTGTTTGAATGAGAAAAGCCGTTGTTTGCAACTGCCTGCGTAGTCCTCCCCCCCCCCCCCCCCCACTGTCCCCTCTTCTATGGCTCCCAGCTTTCGGGGATTAGAGGTAGAAACGAGAGAGGCGATATAAATCAACCAATCAGCTTTGTTAACGGCCTTCTTTTTCATCTCATTCAGAAGGGATCCATTACATTTAATTTCATTGTATTAACGAGGGGGCAAAGTGGACCCATTAATCACTACCCACTTTGACAACCACTTATTATTCCGCTAATAACAGTATCTAATCGCACATGATTGGCCCACTCTAGGCAACAAAAGATGTGCTCAAACAAGCAGTCCTCCAGCACTGTGCATTTCCATTCCATCCACTTGGTTGGATTTGCTTGGCTGATGTTGGACCTCCTCTCGGCAAGCCAATCGGCCAATCAAACAATCAATCAGATGTGTGAGACAATTCACTGAGGGTCTCGGCAAATGCGGAGGCCGTTGCCGAGTGGAATATTGACCTTTCGGACACCGGATATCAGACACGGGATCCCATATGTTAATATTTCGTTAAATAAGTTGCGCGAAGAGAAGGATTACTGACTAGTTTGTAAAGCCATCACCACTACTGCTGTCACTGACAAGTGAAGATTCAATTAACGTGAAATACCGAAACCAGGCTCTTACCCATTAAATCACCAACTTTAAATCCTTCACCAAAAATCCGGTCTCTAAAACAAAATGAAAAATATTTGTTTTTACAAGTAAATTAGAAGGACCGGAATTTAAAGGCGGTACGCACCCAAATTGAACACCAAAGGGAGCCAGGAGAGTGTTGAGAGCGGGCACATTGGTACCTCCTGTGACTGGCACCCACAAACGTCTGTAGGATTTGTGGGCAAAGAAAATTGCATAATTTAATTGACAATAGAGCGCTGCTCCTATTAAACAAAGTCATTTTAAAGGCGATGTTAGAATAAGTTATGCATTGCTTAATTTAGAAACAGTCAAGGGGACTCAAGAAGGGAACTGAAAAGGTATTTTACTCATCCAAGCGGAAGATATGAAAGCATTGACAGGCTTTTATCTGACAGGATGACCAGATGCAGGAATTCACTCTTACATACTCAAGCTGATGAAGCCTGGTTTACTTAAAAAGAATTATTTACAACCACTCTCCGTCTGCCCACTGTGCTACGATCTCCACGGAGTGGTGGCAGGAATCATTTCACGCTTCCGGCCATTCTGTTTTTGCTAACCTACCACAGTAAGAGGAATCAGATCTCCAAGTTTGATACCTCCCCAGAGTGAAGTCGACGCAAATGTAGGCCCGGAAGAACGCGAAACTGTGGTACAACGTACTAGTGAACAATCAGGCCTGAAGGAACCAGACCTCCGAGACCACCTACTGGCGCTCTAACATACACCACCAAAAGTGCTTCTTCGCAGCACATATACAATACACGACCCCTTTGCTTCAACTCTCCCAGTCCCTCCATCCTTCCAGAAGTAAAACATAATTCCTCCCATGCCCTCGTCATATACGGCTCTATTACGCATCTTACCTATTATTTAAGTCGTAGAATTTTAGTGCTGCTTGAACGGAGGTGTTGAACCAGCCAGCAAAGACGAGAAGGGAAAGGCCCCTCTGATAAACATCAGCCTGTAACTTCGAAACCTCCTCTGGCCAGAACTCCTCCTCAGGATCCACAATCATCAGAGTTCCTGAAAATAGTGCAAACATAGTGTTTTATCAGAATAAGGGCTGTTTTAATTGAGTTTATGGCTGTGTGGACCTTTTCAGGCTTCCATAAGTCGCATACCACACTGCCACAATAGTCCTGCAGTATTCTAACATTTTGTTAAACCGCGCTCTCGCCCGACGGCATGGCCAATGGCCTGCTGACCCGTCTGTATGTAGCTTCAGAGAAGGCGCGAGGGACCAGAGTATGACACATCACGGCGTCAAAGCTAATCTGGAGGAAATATTGGGGGCAGTAGCAAGGGGGATCCACTGTATAGGAAGGGCAGCAACTCAACTTTGACTGGCTGAAGAAAACGCTCAAACCTCAAAAAAAAGCGGAACATCTCTGCTACGGATGGCCAAGGCTGCACGCATTTGCAACAGAAGAACCAGCAAAGTGGTGCTGACTTTTGACAACAACCCCAAAAAGAACTGCCTGCGCTAACCACACTAAAACCCTGAACTAGGGGCACTGTATGATTAAGTGCTACATTCCACTTTCCAAGAACCCAAGACTCTCCCAGGTGGGTGGGCGGGCAGCACCATGATACCCATAAATGCTCTACGGAAATAGCACCGCGACGAAACCTTCGATTGCAAACTTTACCAAGTGGTCTTGCTTTCAAACACTTGTACCTGCGAGAGGTTAGTAGCCCACGAAATCCACTTGCTATGGAGCATTTTCCGCCCCCCAAGTAACACGTCGGAAAAACGTATCCGATCAATCCAGCTTGTAATCAAGAAGATCGCTGGAGCCGATTGAAAAGCATTGTTTAAGCTTCGTCGCCCACTCATGGACTATTAAAACCTAGCCGACTACCCTGTAATGGATGAAATGGAGGTTGTTACGAGGAAAGTTGAGATGAATTATGCTCAACTGAAGAAAATGAAGGATTAAACGGGTTTTTGCATCTTTCGAGATTCCAATACCATACTGCTAGCATGGCACCCTGCTAAAAACACATCAACATTCATCCAGAATGGTACGTTTTGTGGAGTCTTGAGGACACGATACAACTTTCGACTCAATCTTGTGCTGAAGTGTGTGGCGTCACTGGGCACCGAAAAGAAGAGACTAAACTATCGGACCGCACTACATAAAGGAAAATAACGATGCTTAAGCTGAAGCGCCTTTCAACAGTCCCTTGGAGTAGAAAACTTGAAGGCTTCAATGTTTCATAGAGTGGAATAGATAGAGCTGGCTTCTTACCGTATTTCGAGGCGTCGAAACATGTAAATGGTTGCTGAAGGACTTCAACAAAGTAGCCTGCTCCGCGCAGGGAGAGGTAGAGGTCGCGAAAATTTGTGTGGATGTGGTCTCCCAGCCTATCAAGGTAAAGATAACACTTGGCTTAGGCGTCATGCATTTGCTGCAAAATTAAACCGCTAGCTTGAAAACGCATCGAATCAAGCAGTTTCAGCATTCATGTTAACACATTCGCCTCCGGTGTCACATATATGTGACGCTCCGACTTCCTTATTTTAGTGGTACCAAAGTGTGTTGAAAACCGATTAAGTAGGCATAAGACAGCAGCTAAGCAAACAACATTCTTAGCCTGTTTAAAACTGGCTCACTTCTGAAATAATTGCACAAGCAAGGTACAATTATGGCGTTCTGTTTTGAAAGGACGAATTTTGGCAGACATTCAGTTTAATTTTTGTGGAAAAAACTGCACATACGTGAAGAATTGAAAAATTCTGATAGTTGCGGGTGTGGATATGTGTGACATCTGGTGATTTGGTTACGCTGACAGATTAGATTACGTTGAAGCAACTATCAACTAAACACGGAGATAAGTGGGCAAAGAAGAGAGCGTAGAACTGTGCAGACAAAGTTGAACACATTCGGCACTCCACAGAATGCATCCTCTTCTGTCCCATTATAAACCCAACTTCCTATTTTCACGCGAGCGCTCTAAAATGATACTCCCAGGGGGCCACTTTGTTCATTCGTTGTACGCAGGAGCGACTCGGACACGCGGCGTGACGTAGTCGACTATCCGAATCCCTTGTGACCACCAATATGGCCGCTCATTATTACAGAAAACTCATGCTGGTTTAAACTCGGCCAAGCCGTTTATGGCACAATTTAGCACAACCAGGGGATTTCATATATTGGCGATGGACGAATGTTGCGTATTTGTGAGGTACAAGGCGAGACAAGACTACCCAACCTCGCATACTTGCCAGTGCAGACGCAATATTACAGCATTTGTCGGTCATGATGATACATGAGATTAACGAGTGATAAAGTCTCGATGAAAGTTCCGAGGTTTCCACCGTTTACTGACTGATACGGACCCAGTCGAACAGCTTAACATATAGTAAAAGGTAAGCGAGTCAAGATTTAAAGGAACGGCTAACTTTAACGTGCTAAACAGACAGAAGGGAGTGAATGAAAGCAGTCGGTAAGTCTAAAAATCCGGTGAGAAGTGATTAAACTTGCCTTCCATTCATCAATACAAGTCAGATTCAATGTGTAAAGGGGGGGGGTGGAAAGAAAAAGGGAATAAGTCGACTCAAGAGTCAGCGAAATGAATGCAGAGTCCACTCTTCTCCCTCCCCATGGCTACAAGCATAACGAATTTGTAATGCCGCGACTCGCCTACAGGTGCGACCAAATGTCACGCATGAGTGACACACTTAAGTAAGTGGGAAGAAAATAACAAAAAAAAAACAATTGGTACCATATTAAAGCGATGAAACACTGCATGGTTTTGGTAGTCGATTCTCCTCTGGGATGAAACCTGATGGTGCCAGTCAGAGCCAAGCAGACTACAACCAAAGCCTCAAAAACGTACCAATCAAGAGACGCCAAAGTCATGGTCAAATCATCCGCAGGCACGTAGGCCGCAGGGTACCGAATATTGTGGAAGGTGTCCCAGAGAATCCGCATCCTATCGAAAGAGCAATGAAGTGACCGAGTGAGGGTGAGTAGGAACAAGGTTTTGGGGCCAGGTCCGAGCACAAGGGCAACTCACTCTCGTTTGGGTGTCGGGATGATAGGCACACGAAGTGCCAGCTTCAATTCGGTTGAGAGGGTCGTCTGGGTTTTCTGAAAGGATGAGAGGCCACCGTATCAATTATTTCAAAGGCTGCAACTACAATGGAATAATTGAGGGGCTCCGGTGACTATCCTTCAGGAATTGTTAGTTTTGGCCTTCGACTATACTTTTTTTGAACCGATTCGACCCATAACAACATCCTTGCTTACTGATACCCAATCAAGTAATGAATTGTCCATCGTGGAAGGGACTGCTTATAGCTCAGCATCCTCTTCTTTAATCCAGCCCACTCTTGTCTGTGTTGTCAAAGTCCTTTCCAACACTAGATACCAAGCCGCTTTTTCAAAAGAGCATTTAACATTCCATATTTCTAAACAATCATTAAAGGGAGACCACCTCTAATGTGACAAAAAGCCGACTTCTTTTCCGCATTTTTGATTCTTCCTGCTTTGTGTCAAGTTTGAATTTCTGATCAGATGGAAAAAGGAGAACACAATACCAGTCGTCACGGAGGCACTGCCTCTTAAGCATACTGGCAAATTTGGCCATTCTTTTGTCCATTCAGCACAATGACTACTTAATACTAACTTCCACATCCATCTGTGTTTATGCTTGCGTCAAGTTGTATGCTTGGACTAGTGGAATGGCTTCCTCTCAAACATGAATGACTCGCGACTTCATTTTAGACTATCATAATGGAGGACTCACTGTCGGGCGTATTTTAATGCCTACAGCAGTAACTGAACTCGTTTTCCCCCCGCCCTTCCGCCCCCGATTTTAAAGCTAATTGATCATGACAACCATCGGGGTGCGCCAAATTGTAAAAAAAGTGGGATCAACAATCCTGGAGCGGTAACTGACCGTGATTCACAAGCACTGCACGAATCAACACGCTTATGTGAAGGGGCCCTGACCACAAAATACAACAATCCACGAATAATTCCATAAAATCGAAAAGACTTACAGGATCATCTGACTCCACCTTAAGACTAATCCACCCCTCACCCAGTCCTCGGAAGGTTGCCGCCCTGGGTGTGTCACGGACGGAGATGTGGAGGGCAAGGTAGCCAGTCCACGGCCAGAGGTCCCGTGAGAAGGTTACACCGATGTCCAAAAGGACGCCGCCACCATCTCCGTTGAGGTGGGGGTGAAAGACAGGTCTATCCACAATCCGACCGTGTACTCCCATCGAATTAACTATCGTTACCTACACACCGAGAGGGGAGAAATTTCGCAGTCTGGTGGCGTATAGGATTAATTAATTGGCAAGAAGACATTAGCAGCTCTCGACTGTTCCAAATAAAAACCTCTCTTAGAGGTTTAGAAGCCTAGTTAGGTAGTGTGTGGAGGCAAAATTTGAGGTCTTATCACACTTTAACAATATAAAGCAAACACTCTCACGTAGCCCCAATCAAAAAAGATTTTAGCGACGTTAGCTAGTGAAACGAAACAAAAGGTGGTATAATTTAACCCGTTCATTTTGATCGAATCATCATAATCTCCTGCCATTTGACGTATTTTCACCTGACATTGACAGTGGTGATGGCTCTACACCCTAGTTAGTAACCCTTCTCCTTCAAGGGAATCTAGCAGAGCGATATCCCACTCGGTGAGGACCTCCGCATTTACCGAGACCCTCAGCGAACGGTCTCACACATCTAAATGATTGATTGATTGGCCAATTGGCTGGCCGAGAGGAGGCCCAACGTCGGCCAAGCAAATCCAGCCAAGTGGATGGAATGGATATGCGCAGTGCTGAAGGGCTGCCTTTTAAGGGTATCATCTGTTGCCTAGAGAGGGCTAATCGTATGTAATTACCCGCCGTTATTACTATTTCGCGTGGATAACTTCTACTACCGGAAAAAAAGTGGATGTCATCACATGTAGCGATTAGCGGGTGCACTTCCCTCTCTCGTTAATGCAACGAATCCCTTCTGAACGGGATGGAAAAGAAGAAGAACGGCAACAAGGCTAGTCGTTTGACTCAAAAAGCGGAGTCGGTTGCAAGCGACTCGTCTTATTCAAACAAACCGCGGCGGAAAATACGCCACTTCCCCTCCCATCTGTCATCGGTGTACCTCGAAGCTACCGAAACAATGGGAACTAGGGCACAGGGAGGTCGATCTATTTAATCCCAACCCATTCCGTGTGAGACAGTGGGTTAGCCTAGACACT
>NW_020170436.1:89474-90660 GCF_000524195.1 Echinococcus granulosus
GAATTCGTTTTGCTGTCAACAACAACAGCTATAACAACATCAACCAACCATCCAAACCTCTTTGATTTCACAGACAAGCAGTTCTTTGTTTGCCCACATTTCACCCATTCACAGATAGTAATGCAGATTTCCAGTTTTGTTCCCAAATAGTTGTGGCTTGTCTAAGCATTTCCCTGAAATTCGTGTTTACTCATTTTCATTTGGCTAACACTTCTTTTAAGACGATGCAGACAGTCTGTTTCCTCCATCAACAATGCCGAGGAGATACGGCAGCACCTCTGTCACTTGATTCGCAAGTGGGCGTACGAGAAGGTCGTGCAATGTCTGTCCTCCTCTACTCCTATTAATGCCAATTGTGAGACATGGTGCCACGTAGACAGGGTCACGACCTCGTGTGCCATGCGTTAATTTTGATCAGCCTTTCAAGGTTTCACAAGTTTTTGCATCTGGAAATAAGCCAACTGGGTATCAGTCGCAGGTTCCTTACCCCCACTCCTACAAACATGAAGACTTTCACGCGACGACTGTTTCAACTGCCTTTGGTGGTTGAAGTAATGCTCTCCTTGTGTCCAAACCGAAATTATCACATCAACCGCATGGAATTGGCACACAATCGCACATCATGTTGGCATTTTCGTATCCTGCTTTTACTTGGCACGACTTCCTACAGTTCTTCTTGGGGTTTGATCAAATTGGCAGAAACAAACCCCTTTTGCCACTTATTCCACAGGAAAGTGTGAGCAAGGATTTTCAATCTGATAAATGAGGTGGCCGCATGGAGGGAACACCCATCTCAACTCACCTCACCTCAAATTAGTCTTCGTGTGACATGGTTGCCGTCTCCTTCAGGAGGCTATAAAACTGGCTGACAAGGCTAACTTCATGACCCAGTACACGTTAACGGGGCGAACGTGGGAAGAACATGCACCGAGGAGTAGGTGCAGGAGTAAATGCATTCGTTTCCATTGTTTATTTGCATGGCAAACAACCGGAGGACGTCCCCATGCTCCCTTGCCAAAATCCTCCAAGTTACTCACGTGGAAAGGCGGTATTCAATGTTTTCATGTCGGTGGAAGCGAGCGGCTGGGGGGTGACAAATTACCACGTTCTGAATATGGCCAAGTCTAGTGGGTAGTGGGAAGGGAAGGGGTCGTTTCGCCTCACATTAGGGTCGATTGGCATTTAA
>NW_020170436.1:90760-151896 GCF_000524195.1 Echinococcus granulosus
CCAAGAAGGTGTTGTCTAGTTGGGAAATCTGCTTGGTAAATTGAATCATTGAGGTAAAAAGGCAAGAAGGAGGTTGCAGTGATAGCGGTCCCCTTTTCATGGGATTCTTTTGTTCATTTAAAACTGCTCATACTACTTAAAGCTATTTTTGCCTAAATAAGTAGTATTTGCAGCGATTTAATACAGGAAAATCGCTTGACGGCATTAGAAGAGAGGAATGATTTCCACTTCTCTGCCTTTAACAATGGGACTTTGTTCTTTCAAGCCTTTACCTCCAATACATTTTACTCCTCACTTTTTGTCCGGTAGCATAGCAACCACTTGATGAAACCTGATGAAGACGAATGATTTGACACTTCTGCTGGCGTCTTAAACGTAGAAGAAGGCAATGTTTTTGTTTTTCATATTTACATCGGTTGCATTCAACGATTACTTGAATATTTTACCAAGGAAGACAGGGAAACCAGTCTACAGATGCCATCGTCGCATCTCTGATGCAGTCGTTAAAGGTAAAGGCAAACTTTTTACTCATATTGGGGAAAAATTTGTCTATTAAGCTGCGAACCTCTCTATGACTGGCCACTGTGGGAGTGGAAATGGACGAACTACGTGAAAGTGAACGAGTTATACTCGACATAGGGGGGAGGCTGACGTGGATACCACCTCAACAATGTTGGTGGACCACTTTTACCAGTGATTTTGTAAATCGGGACACTTTTACGTCCTTCATTGAAGGAAAAGATCAAGCGTCAGAGGAGGAATCGTCTCGGCTTCAATGAGAGTGAAGTGTATCGACAACCACCATCAGCGGTTTGAATGAGAGATTCCCCATCATTATTCAATCACATGGAAGGCCTAAAGAGGCATCAAGATACCGGACAATGAGGGGCTGCAAGCTATCAGCCATGTCAAGTTACATGCATGGTGGAAACGTGGATAATACTTCACAGACATTTGGAAGGACTCAACAAAGTGAAGAGACTAGTTTATGCATGAAATAATTGAGTCACTGAAACAGGTCGTTGAGAAGTTTAGAAAACCTCAATTGGTTTGAAACATCTCCCAAGCTTCCCTGCATTCACGCCAAACTCGTCTTCATGGTTTCACCTCTGAAAATACCATCGATGAAACTGGAGGATAATGATGGAGAGGTTGGAAGGGAACCGAAAGAATAAGAGAGAAAAGCTGCACTAATTCTGGCAACAAATTTTTTGTCCTTCCACACACAACGCCTCCGATTGTAAAAACTTATTGCTTTCTAGTTCAGGCCTCTTGTCTGTCCTCCTCCGAACAATTAACACATCGTTAACGCCAAGTAATTGCAATGCGCTCCTCGGTGTAATAGGGCGAAAAGAATGAAGCAATTCAGATCTTCTTCTACTTGAGAAGGCCTGTCCGACAAGAACAGAAAAAAGGGAGGATGTTTGATTTGCTCGAACCGTCAATAAGATTTGGTCACAGGACCTCACCATCTTAACCAAAAATGCGAATTGGACATCTTTGGTGTCTATCAAGTTATTTTCGCCTATTCAAATGGTGAAGAAGAGTTGGGACCAACTATTCTCACATCCGCATGGGATAATTCTTCAACCATTAAGAGGACTAAGGAGAGTCTGAAACGCCAATTCTACAAGACTTCGCTTCACCTAGTCTTGCCCTCTAGGCGGCATTGTGAAGATTCACCTTCCTCTGGTCTTATAGAAACATTTTCAACGAGGCCGAAGATGCATCTAATCACGGAATTGAGGTAGACATTTCGAAAAATCAGCTAACTGACATCAGCTGTTAGCACTTCCACCATTGACGTCATATATTTGTGACGTGACTTAATCAGTTCAGGGGTAGCTGGGGGCATCAGGTCGTGGTGCAAATAGAATTGTTGAATGTAAAATAACCAAAGAGGCGTAAACTAATCACAACTTGTCAAAATGTCACGCGGCCAATGATTCCTCAATTTTGACAGTAAAGTCATTGACGCCATGTCAAAAGAAAAACAAAAGATCCGCTGCATTGACCAATTCTCCTCCGGAACAGACCCTAGTAGAGCACTTTCCTTAATCGTTCGAAATACCACTGACCAGAGAAGAGGAAATAATGCCCAATCCAGTCGGTAGCAGTTTTGGTCGTTAAATGGATATATTGTTGGAGAAAGGCTCTAGAGGTTTGGTGGAAAACGAACCGTTTTCGGAAGTAGGCTGTAAAAGTGAAGCAAGCTTTGCAGCCTCGTTTACTCGCTAACCCCGACTACGAATGCGTGAAAAGGGATTAGCCACATAAACCAAGAGAAACGGACTTAGGCCCACCGGTGTGAACTCCAAATAAGGGTAGAACATGGAACCGGGCACTAAAACAAAGTAAGTAGGGAACCATGTCGCTTCAACCTGCCGTGTGCTTCATTGTCATGATATCAACTGCACACGGATTGTAATGAAATGGGAAATTTCCAGGCAAGTGAGCAACCAACATTACTGGATGGCACAACAACACGAATATTGGGGAAGCGGGTGCCGTTCGGTCAATCAAAAAGTGAGCAACGGTCCATCGGATAAGTGTTGCTCTGTAATGGCGGCAGCAATTATTTAAATGAGTAGCCAAGCGTAAAGAGAGAAAATAGGTTCAGAATACCATAAAGTTGACAACAAGTGCTGTTGGAAATGTGCACTATTGGCGATCAAAATACGAGTAATCAGAGAATGAGTAGAATCCCTCGAAAATGAATGTACTGAACATTGTTGCGGGGGGTACAATAAACGAGAAGTACATCGAGGTTCGCACAAGTTATAACTCATCAATCAGCTAACAGTGCAGCGCTGACTTTCCGGAACGCATCGGTCACCGAAATTTTTATGGAACTATCAATCACGCCAACACCATTGACCCGGCTGAATCGTCAAGATCACCCTCCCAACCCCTTCAAATACCTTTATTAAACTACTGAAAAAAGAATGAGTAGGCTAGTAGCCTTGACGACAGAGAAACAGACTAAGTGGTATGATAAACCAGCCCACATAGGAGAAGCGTGCAGTGAACACTGGAAAAGAAAAGTAGTAGAAGGCACTCACGTTAACGACGATAGGAAGGCCGGAGGCGTATAGAGGTTGGCTGCAGTAGGGCCAGAAGTAGGGACACTCAGTGAAGTCCAAGTAGCTCGGCCACAAACTCGCCTGTGGCTTCAATCGACGCATTATCTTTTGAAGAGCAAAAAAACATAGAGGAAGAGTGAAAAGCGATGGGCCGAGCTCTCTCAGCACTACTTGAAGGTTAGTCAGTGAAAATAACTACATCAGGTGGGTGACAATAGTACCCACTCACGAAGCAACTTCTAAGCCTTCCAGCACAAAAACGAATGACAATACCCTTCAACGTAACAGATCTTATTAGCAAACAATGTGAAAATGGAGGACCACGGATTCCAGCTATCATATAACTGATTAGGTGAGGTAGGACTCACGAAAGGCCGCTCATAGCATGACATAGTCAACACAAGGAGAACTTACATCGATTGAATTCCGCAGATTCAGTAGTCCGGCGCCTTGTTCAAAGATGGAAAACCTCTTTTTCCCCCCAGAATCAACCAGAGGATCGGCTCCAGCAGCTATCGCCTGTTTTAAACTCGCTGGATTTATTGGTGATTGGTCCAACGGCCTCTCTGACAAAACAGCGCTAAAGTAAATCATGACCACCTCTTCCCCGTCAAGTTGACCATCCACATGCCATTACACTCCACCGGCGACCCAATCAACTCACCTAATAAGCAAAGCGATAGATCCAGTTACAACAGGTGAGACAGCACTTGTTCCAGACAGGGTTTTGCATCCGCCGTCAGGGTTTGAACTAACAATTCCCGTTGCCCAACCAACAACGTCCGGCTTGAATCGTCCATAGCCATCCTGCATCTCCTGCAGTGAATGGACCACAAATAACACCACATCAACTGAAATTGAATGAGTAGAACTATAATGTGGAAATCAACTGACCATTGCGGTAGCTCCACGGGAAGAGAAAGTGGCAATGTCGCCATTAGCGTCCACGCCACCTACCCCGAGCACATCCATCAGATCAGCAGGATTGCTGAGGCTGCCAAACACGGGTCCATCGTTACCAATAGCGGAAACGAGGAGGATCCCGTTAGCTGAGAGTTCGTTCACCTTGTCCACAAAGGGTTGATCCATGAAATCGGGTCCGCCATTCGAGAGATTTATGACGTGGAGGCGCTTCACGATAGCGTAGTTGAAGGCATCGAGGAACCACGAAGTCATGGAGAGTTGAGTATCGGTAAAGACACGGAAAATGTGCAATTCGGAACGCGGAGCAAGACCCGCGGTGGGACAGGTAAGGGTGGAGGGAGAAGCGGAGAAATATGGTGCGGCTGCGATCAACCCTGTCACGAAAGTGCCATGGCCATGGCCGTCCAACGCACCTGGGTTTGTGTCCTTAGCAAAGAGAAGCAACAGTATGAGTAAACATCTGAAAAGAAAGGCACATCGACTTACCGACCGAGAGTCACGATTCAGACGCCACGTCCAGTTAGATCGCTCCCTGATGTTGGCATTGCGAAAGTGACTGTGCAAATTGGTGTTTACGAGGCCAGTGTCAAAGATGCCAACACGCACACCCTGCCCGCACACTCCTGATGACCAGGCTGCGCTCCATGCCGATAACCTTCGCCAAGGCTACACAACGACAGACAGAAAACAGACAGCTTCACGTCTTTCCCAAGCAATAACAGGCTTTATACTAATAACTTGTTAGTAGACGTTGCCAGCAACATAGTGCCTACTACAGATCACCTACTTCATTTCTACTGAGGTATCGCCAGCTAGCTAGAAAATGCTCACTGAACAGATAGCACGAAGGCCTCTATCTTCATAGCCTATCCTATCAAGAGCATTTAAAGGAGCTTCACCTCGACGCACAGAAGCGCCCACTTGAAACGTCCCTATGGTGCCGAACTGGCGAGTCCAAAATACTCGGATTTTGGGCAAAAGTAGCCACGAACAGTCAAAAGAATTTAACTCCCCTTTAAATCACTACTCTGACACCAAGAAACAAAGTCAAAATCGCACCAATAGCGTGTGTATACTTAAGCGACCATGAAGTAGTCGGTAAAAGGGCATGCATGGGAGCACTAGGTGCCCAAATGCGCTTAAAACGATTCTTTACCAGAAATCCGATTATGACACCCAGAAAAAAGGCGCTGGAGGGGGGTCAACGGTTCTTGACTTCAAAGGCTAAACCAATTTCTTAAACTGCCTCTTGTGCAATGGTAAACAGTGACATTTACCATCCCAAAAAGCTTCATTACTAACCAAGAGCATGTCATACGCAAAAGAAGTTTACCTGGTTATTGCGTTCTAGATTCACCGTTCCGGGTGCCTGCTAATCGTCCAATTAAAACAAGAAATATAAGGGCCAGTTTTCGAGAGAATATACTTCGAAAAGATAACTTACCACCTTTTTCTCCGTTCTCTTGTAAGGCTTTCCTAAAAGACCATAAAATAGGCACATTATATCCCCAAGTTTGGACTGATCTGGATATGAGAACAACACACATTTCACGATTTAGGGGAAACCATACCAAGATTTATATTGGTCAGACGTAAATGAACAGGCTTGTCAGGAAAGACATTTTTAACCAAGCTCGATGATCGCAAATGCAATATCAGATCTGCAATTCCTGTCCGGTTCAGATTACGTGTCTAAAGGAGTGGAAACAGGTTACCCAAGAAGAAATGACACTAACCTCTATTATTTCAAAGTCACTTAGGAACAAATGCTCCATGAACGAATAATTCCGATACACAAATGAGAAATATGGCACAAAATCATCGAGAATAGAAACAATTGCTGATTGTCGAAACTCTTCACTGTGATATGCTTTGAAGAGAACAATAAAATCTGTGTGTAAAAACATGTGCACGGTTAGCAAGTAACGAAAACAACAACAGAGCAATTACAAGGAGCACGAGTAAGGACCAGCACTGACGTATTAACAATTTGTAAGATTATTTGGTAGCACAAATCAACTTTAGTAAAAATTGACCACGGGATATAGCTGCAGTAAAAATACTATAGACCACATCGTAGCACCTGAGACATGAGTCAGGCACTTACACTGGTTCACGCCCTTCCCGTATATACAACTGAAATCGAAAAGAAGGAAAAGTATCGTAGAAAAGCAGCCTATGTACATTGTTTGACCATGAATATTGAGGGGATGGGTCTAAGGCACAATCACCGACAAAATAGGCTACATTTGAGGAAGGCATGCATGATGGCCTTCAAAAGGCGCACGTAGACAAGCGCAAATCCATAACTCTCGCTTCACCTTTTTTAAAACTAAAAATTTGGCCTCAAAACTGTAAAAATTTTGTTATTTTTCGTTTGCGTGTCTGCTTTTAGAATTCGGACTGTGATTATTAGGTATAAACTACAGTAAAACATACTTTGCTTAGATGTAACAGTCGTATGAAAATCGATCAAGAAAAACAAATTTTGTACCAAAATGCTGTTAGAATTCCTTAAGATAGACGAGAGTCTAGAGTGCGCATACCCCTGACTCGTATTCACTTCGATAACGATCATTAATGGAAATAAACTTATCAAACCCTCTGTTCCTTCAAAAAGTCTGCAGACCAAAATGAAAGAGGCTAGCTAGGAATCTACTGCAGTGCCATACAAATTCGGCTTTGGAGGCGAACTGACATCTTCTCTTTATATTAGTCGAACTATTGCACATAAATTGCAGGGTGTAGCATATCTTATACAAACTAAACATCATGACTCATTTGCTGTAAGAAATTTAATTATTAAGTGACTGCCTACACATACTAGCAAGCATGCATTTTATGGTCCACTATTTGATTCGCCTGATACGCATGAGCACCAAATCCCGAATTCTATTGTAGTACTTATGCTGTTTTAATGTGCCTTTCAGGGAGGAGGCAATCAGGAAATTCGAATCTCGTGACCGGATCGTCCTCTCCCTTACCTAGTGACTGCGGCTCCCCTCCTTCTTGAATATTGTATTTTCCCTATCCATCTTGTCACCTTTAATAAAGATGTCCAGAGCGAATCAACTGGGCTTGTCTAGGAACGCTAGGAATAGGGAAGCAGAGACCGAGGAGTCTCGCTCCACACTGGTGACATGGTCTAGTACTAGTTCTCTTTCTCATTTCATGAATACCAACACCTTGAGAGATGAGCACACGGCAAAAACTCCTGCTCCATTTCCACAAAAATTGTTTAAATCCTAGGCATAAATATCAGTTTGTTTACTTGCTTCCACATGTAAAGCTATAATGCCGACATCCTGGAGTGTTAGAAAGCTGTTAGCAAGAACCGATGATTGTAAAGATGGGCAGAAATGCAACTCATGGAACCTCAAGTGCCCGCATATTTCATCACATGATTAAAGGCATCATCAAATAAGTGTGCATTCGGCAACCGGCATTAAATCATTGTGACGAGCAAATAAGGGCAGGACGTTTAGCCATGCATGCAGGGTGTTGAATGGTAGACACCTACAGGTTAGTGTGCGACAACTTCCTCGACTGCGAGTCCCTCATTATAGTCTTTGCAATCCTCAATGATCAACTAGCAAGGAAGGCTTTGTCTTTATTTTTCTCATCAAACAAGAAACGTGAACTCTACCTTTGCCAACATCACCGAAAAAAGTGCCGCCACTAAAATCGCGCGTCAAAGAGTAGGTTGCCTGAGTCATCATAAGATGACCTCAATACTATTTCTACCAACTTTACATTTACAATTTAATGCAGTT
Source organism: Echinococcus granulosus (assembly GCF_000524195.1). Taxonomy (NCBI): domain Eukaryota; kingdom Metazoa; phylum Platyhelminthes; class Cestoda; order Cyclophyllidea; family Taeniidae; genus Echinococcus; species Echinococcus granulosus. The sequence continues at coordinate 98,541 of NW_020170436.1, forward strand.
AGCATTTGTAAGTCTCACCTCTAAATTGACTAAGATCTATAGGAAGAAGGCCTGAATTGTCAGGACGCTGAAATATATTTAAGTAGGGACAATGGGGTAGGTACTGATAAAAGTGATCTTCAATTTTCCTACAATGTACTTCTCTCGGGTCTGCCTCCACCCATTTACCGTGGTTATTCATCCTGGCATTCGACATCACACTTTGCCAAAGTGTCAGTTGCAAGCATAAATCAAGGACTGTGCGAGTAAGGTCAGGTTGGGCGAAGTGATCCACCTGGTCACTAAAAATAAATAGTAGAGGAGGGCGCTGTACCTCTACCCTAGACCCACCAGAAGATTATTTGCAATCGTGTCAACCTACAACTGCAACGTAGAGTTGCTTCTCAAGAGAATAATTTTGGCGCTTGCCGGGTTTTCAACAGTGGAACACCACGTTAGCTAATCCCTCGATTTTGGACCTCAAGCACCATGCGCCTCGCAATTCTGCCTCCAACATGAGAGACCTATGAAATAATCAGTGAGCTTGTCACCCCCACTACCAGACTCGTAGGAAAATCTACCTCGGCAGCCCAGGTGATCCACTGCCTTAAGGCGACACCAACCAGCATTCAATTTGCGTCTCCGCCCTCTATTTCACATCTTTTAAAGTGTGCTGCCTTGCGACGGCACTTAAAGCAATCGAGGAGTCGCTTTTATGTGGCGCTGATGGCGAATGACTGAACATCTTCCAGGCACCCTAGTGGCATGTTTACCAAGCAAAAAAAACTTTTACTACATGGACAGAGTGCAAGCTGTAGTTATGACAGGCTTGCACATAAATCAGCACTCACTGGAGGTCAGACCTCGTCGACGTAATTTTATTAGACACAGAACCAAAGTCTTTTGTGAGAAAAAGTTGCACCGCAGAAATATCTCTCGCCAAACAAAGTAGATGTACACTAATTTAGTGTAGTGAACACTAATCAATTGCAAGTAAAATAATGTAACCAACGCAGAAAAATGAAGGCGTTTAGTGCGGCTATAAATATATTTAAAGAATGCGCTTTGTCAGGGGCAAAAAACCGTGGTGAATCGACTTTTGGTGGCGCTATCATAATGTCCCTTCCTGATTTAGGCACTTTTCTTTGCCTCAATGATGAGCGGGCCTACGTTGTCACCAGTCTCCGCGTTGTGCGCATTGTGAGCACCATCGCAAAGTGGGAACTATGGATGTAGTGAGAAAAAAACAGGGTGTCTTGCCTTCTTTGATTTCCAGCAGCGGCAGTAAACAGCTTTCCTCCCAATTGACTCGATATCAATAAAGTCAACCACCTTCTCTTGGTCCTTTTTAATTAGGGTATTAACGTGTTTGGAAAAGTATCGGTTTTTCATTGTGAAATACACGGAGTAACCTAGAGCAGCAGAAACACCACTGAAAATGGTTAACCCGACAAGCTCCCTAACTAAACGCTTAAAATTTGACAATCTGCATACGTGACAGTGAAAAAAGGCCAGAAAAAGTCTCGGGGATAGGTACTGAAGCAAGCAACTCAGGTATATGGACACGGACTATGCCGTGCAACACATTCATCCTAAAAAACCAATGGGTGATTCTGTTGGGCAATTTGCGTTTGTCCTAGTTTATCAGATACATATAAACAAAATACCAAATCCTCGTAGTTTGTGATACAGAGTGTATTTCACATCTTTGTGGGAAAACTTATACATACTTTTAAGCCCGAACCTAAGCAGTGCCTTACAAGCCGAACGAAACAGTCCTTGCAATGTGAAAGTATGCATCGTTACTTCCAAATCTGATTAACAAACGACAGAATTATCCACGAATCAATTAGGACTAGTTAGTCCAAAACTGAAATTGTTTTTTGGTTTAAAGGGGCACAGTGTAATACGATAGTGGTTTATCCCTCGGTATCGGTGAGGCGCCACTTTACCTTGAAGTAACCTTTTTGTACCCCGCTAGGTGGGCTGGCCTTTCGGGACATGCCGATAGTCCAAACACCCTCTCTGCACTAAATGTACATTCCACCTGATTATTGTGTCTTCTTTCATCTTCAGAAATGTATATTCAGCAGAGAGAAGTTATTGCGGTACCAGCATGGCCCGAAGGCCATCCCACCCAGCAGGGTACAAGAGTGTCACCTCACCAGTACTGAGGGATAAACTACTATCGTACCACATGAGCATGCACTATGAACCCCAGTAGATCCTCCATTTGAGTTAAGAGTGTGTGTAAAATTATTACTGACCTATGATGGGAGCCAATGTCCAATAATCGATTTGTTTGTAGTGCTTTGACTGATCGTGAAAATTAGATAACAGTGTAGCGTGCCGAGATTCCCTGAAGACGAAAGAAGACACAATACTCGGGCAGAATTTATATTCAGCACGGAGAAGGTGTCTGGGCTACTGGCATGGCCAAAAGGCCAGCCCACCCTGCTAGGTACAAGGGAGATAATTCAAAGTCCAAAAGTGGCGCCTCATCAGAACCGAGGGATAAACCACTATCGTATTACAATAGGTCGTCTACGCTGTCCATTTAGCCTCTACAGTTCTTACGGCCTGAAACCGAAGATTCCTGGCCATTGTGCAAGCTGGAAGAAAACTGCAGCTTTTATAATGGTATTGTTACACTACTTACCCTATCACAACTTTATAATGGCTAATTTTTAGCCCAACTATCATTAGTTTGGGCGTATATTATTGCTAAATATCTCATTCAATAAAACAGATGCAAAGCCTCACATAAAACCCATTTATAAAGTTACTTTAGGCTGTGCTTGACCTAAGTGAGCATAACTCTTTGTAAGTACCAAGCAGCTTGATGCTTTATTAGATGTATTAATTTGTTATAGTTTCCTAGCCGAACTCTGCACCACTTGAGTTTCAGCCTTTATCACTTGCCGTCGGGTATGGAGTATCTTGATGCACGAATTAAGAACGCTAAGAGTTTTAAGGACGATTGGACCCAAATACGGGATTTATATTCTAGAAAGTATTTTAACATTTGGATTTTTACATACTCTAGACTCTGGCATCAATTGACATTGCAGGTTTTAGAGAGTCTAAACAAGCCTGGGTTTACGGCCTCGATAGACTTAAATGAAGTAGGTATTCTTCTCATCCGTACACTCTTTTAGTTTGATCAACAGCTTCTCAATTCCATCAAAGCGAAGTAATTGATCGGATTAGTATTGATTTAAAATGATAGGATTAATCCACTTTCACTCGCTGAAATTTTGGTACCGATGAGCAATGAGATGGTGACAAAAGGTGTGTTTCGGCGTTCGCGTAATCGTCTTTAGATCCACAAAGCACCATTAAATTTCTCGAAGAAAATCGCGACAAGGTGAGTTGCTATTCTCTCCCAACTCTCCATCTTAGTATATGGGCATGAATGATGAGGCTCTAATCTTGGCCCAGTCAACGATCGGCATGATTCGTCTCCTCATTCTTCAAGATCTACCTGGTGCTCGTGATATTATCGAAGCTACGGGTGACATTTTGTCGAAAATTGATGGGGTCACTCCTGTCCATTCGCGATACTATCGAATGAGCTCTCAGTACTTTAAGGTCAGCATTAACTCTGGCAATAGTTACTCGGTCTTTGTTCTTTTTCCTACTCAAGTTACGCATTTATTTAGCTCATGGGTCAGCACGCGGAGTACTATCAGGAGGCTCTTCGCTTTCTCGGTTGCACCGACTTATCTGAACTCTCTGAAACGGAGAAACAGGATTGGGCTTTCTCCGTCGGTCTCGCGGCTCTTCTTGGTCGGAATGTATACAATTTCGGTGAATTAGTACGTTCGAGTGTCATGCGCACATATTTGGAATTCTTGCAATTTCCATGCAACTTCTTGGCCGAGGGAAAGTTAATGTTTAAAAATTTGGTAACGTTCTTTCTAAATGTTAAGGCGAAATGCCACAAGGCTCACTTTAACATCCTTTGATTCACCAAGAGCAACTGAATTGAGTATCTTTTGGACATGGTTTCCGGCTTGTATTCTACTAGTCCAATTTTTCCTATTATATTCTAGTGTGACACCAAAACGAAACCTTTCCCTGGTTTTTAAGTGAGATTAATGTAGTGAGCTGACGTACTGGCAGTGTCTATTAAAAATCACTGTCAACACCTTTAAGGAACGATGTGAGTGGTCTTTTTGGTCTTACCTTCAACACTCTTGTTTGGCTACCTGAATAGTCAAGTTGCAACAGCGTGTAAGTAGATGAATTGCTGCTGTGGCTCGGAGCTTTCGACAATTGCAACTTTGCTGCGCTTATAGCATAAAAAGAACACAACCTGGATTCCATTCAGAGGAAATCCCTCAAAATGGACATATTGGTGCATTCATATTGTGATTAATTCAAACCAATTATCATGTCCTAAGGACTCATGTGTAAGCTAAATGTGTGTTGATCTGGTAGGGCAGAGTATTATGACTGCAGAGGGACACGCCTTTCCTCCTCTTAATGTATGTAACTTATTCCATTTGCAATTATGTCTATCAATGATGTCCGACTGTCAAAGTGGCCTTACTCTAGTAGCTGTTATTCGGATTTCCTGAGGACGTATATACTTATAATCGAAAAAAGGCAACGTCACTGATTAACTAATGAGCTCGTCTTAGAGCAAGTAGCCGATATTACAAGCCATATCTGTATTCGGGGTTTGTAGATTTTCAGTGAGGTCATGGACACCTTTTACTAAAAGACGGATGTAGTATGGTGGTGGGACCAACAACCGGAACTACTGTCCGTGCACACTCGAAGCTCTTTTCTGAAGGTTGTTTATCCTTCCCATTTGTAGATATCGCATGAGATCTTGGAGACGCTACGATTGAAGCCGGATGTGGCGTGGCTCGTGGATCTGCTCCACGCTTTCAACAAGGGGGATCTGGATACCATACTGCAGCTGCGGCCTCAATGGTCGGCAGTAAAGGATCTTTCGGATGCGTGCGAGCTTCTACAGGAGAAGGCTCTCCTCCTCGCTCTCATGGAGATGTTCTTCCGCCGGCCGCCCAACCAACGCACTGTCAGCTTTACGGACATTGCCATGGCCACCAAATCGCCGCTTGATAAGGTGCGTTGTCTTTGTGAACATATTAGCGTTTTAATTTTTTTGAGAGTCCGTTTATCATTTTACACTAATCATGTTTTAACACATAACCCATCAAATCCGTCTACGTATGGATTGCATCCATTTCAAATTGGCCAGGCTGGTAGGAGACGGCTTTGCCTGATTAGTTCACATTGAGGCGACAGGCGCTCTTCTCTTCCAGGTGGAGGGCATAGTAATGCGGGCACTCTCCCTCAATCTCATGAAGGGACGCATCGATGAGGTGAATCAGAAGGTCACCCTCACCTGGCTCCAACCTCGTGTTCTTGACCTCGATCAGGTATGCTCCCCACCCCACTGGCTGGTGGTTTTTCTTTTACTGGATTATCGCCACTTGTCAACTTCCCCCCTTATTTTCTTACCTTTGGTACTGAATGTGCTTCAGTAGAAGGTGGTTGATTCGCCGTATTGCCTCTCCCCTGGATCCCCATAACAACGTTTGGCCTCTTATATGGCGTCTATGGATGCGGTTGGTAGCCTTCGCCTTAGTCGTGTCTTCAGTAAACGAAGTCTTTCTTTCCATTGTGTACGCGTCTCTGCAAAAACAGGTTACTTGGGTCTTCTTCTCAGAAAGGTCAATTGTTTGGTCTCTCACTTTTGCCCCTGTATCATTAGCACTCGCCGATTCCTTTGTGCTCTTTCCTGATCTTGTCCTCCCTGTCGTTGTCCCCTTTTTCGGGTCGAAATGTGGACGTTTAGCCCACTTTTCCCGATAGTCAGATCGGACTGTGCCCGCGCCTTGCCTGTATGACCTCCATTCAACATTCTGTTGTCGGTCAAACTCCTGTCGACAGTGGAACTCGAGTTTACTGTGTCTCCTTTACTGCAGATCACCAGTATGGCGAATCGGTTGGCGGAGTGGCAGAGGTCGGTGACAATGGTGCGCGATCTGGTCTCTGTGGACGCGAAGAAGTTGCTCGTTTGAGGCTTTGTGCTGACCTTTGTACCTACCCCACTCGCCTAATTTCCACCTGTTGTTTAATGCCTCACGTCTCTTCTTCTACCCTCTTGGGACTCCTACAGTGGAGTCAGTGATGGCTGTTGTGTGCGGGAAGAGGTGGTGTCTCCGTCTCGAAGTGTGTCCACCGTGCATTCCATCTCCAGAGCACTGGATTTCCCCTGTGTTGGCGTATTTGTAATCTTCGCTTCCTGACTTGTTGTTGCTTCAAGTTCCCACGAAGATGTCGTGAATAATGCCTGCCGACGTGTGGATCACCTAATAGACGTTACCGGTTTTCCATTTCAGCACTGCTTAGCCATGATGCCACGTGGGTGCTGAAAAGCACATATTCTCCACACCAAGCCGATGCTCATGAGGCGGGTACTTGGGTTTCCATGGCTGCAGGGCACCGTCCTTGGGGGGAAGGAGGGAGAGTTGAGGAGTTTCGTCCACAACCCATGACGTCTTCAGGAGGAATTCGGATGCTATACGCCACCAGCCACAGGTTATTGTGTAGTGGGGTCACCTCCAAGGGCACAATGAGGCACACCACTATCGAAGATCGGTAGACGCTATTGCCGCGTAGAGGGTCTGGTTCACCATGCCACCGAGACGGAGGGATAGACTTCGAGGCAAGGGGAACCTGCGCGGTTAAATATAGGGTTAGACTGAAGGCTTTTCTGTCACGATGCATCCGCGAGATGGTTACTCGGCCTAAGAGTGGCCGATCTTTTTCAATGAGTGCCTTTAATGTTCTAGTATCCCTGCCATGACTCATCGTAGTGCTGCTTTAGTATTCCATCCCGAAGATGCTACTCAGTAGCTAAATTAGTAGACCAACTTACAGAAGATGAATTCTTTCATCTAAAGCATCACTGAGTGGATGCGTTTGTCGAACTCCATGCTGTCTATGTGTGAGCAATACGAAGATGTCCAATTCAAGGCCTTGACATTGACAATGTTAGGAAAATGATACCCCCTTTTGGACACAAAGTCCTATGCACAGGAAGCCTGTCTTCTGACCGCCCTATGACCCCGTCTTCTGGGCCTAGAGTCAATCATGGTAGCAGAAGTCGTTGTCTCACAATTGAACAGATAACACTTCGTTAATGGAAAAGGTAAATCCGGGTTTTCGAGGGCTGCGCTTAAGCATTTATCTCTTTAAAATTGCCAACCCGGCAAATGGCCGAAATACCAGCCTTGGAGAACCGTAGGCCCCTTGGAGTCAGTTGAGTGCTGTGGTTTGAGGACCACAGCTGTCCGGACCGACACTAATAGACGGTCCTATCTACTCTTCAATAGACAGGAGTCAATTTCCGCGGGTTGGGGTTGTAGGTTTTAGTTAATCGAAGGAGACAGGGTGTATCACTGCACGCGTGGGCTGTCACCTCCAATCACTGCTGACGGGAAGGGTTTGTAAGAGCTCAACCGTGGCATGGACGTCAACCATTTGAAGTAGGAAATACTGGTTCAGTATCATTTCTGGTTATACGTGTTGAACGAGAGAATATGAGCTCGAATTCACGTAAGATGTCCTTGCATCAATCAAGTGTATTCAGTAAGGCAAGAAAGGTAAGCCATTTGAGGGGTTGTCATCAATTTTACGAGTAATCGATTTGGCTACTACTTATATCCATTTCAGCGTCACCGCCACCATCGGCGAAACCATCATCAAAGCTGTCAACTAGAGATAGCCTTCCTTTCCAAACCACTGACTAAAGTGTAAAATGCAATGATTGCACTGATTTGGACGTGTTGGTGCCTCAACGTAGCGTGAATAAGGTGATAAAATTTATGTAAGGCTAATCAAGAGGCAAATTAAATCCATAGCATATCATTACTTTGTCTTCATCTTAAAAAAGTCGGTCAAGTAGTTGTGTTACAAGGAACCTGAACTATGGGACGGTTGTATCCCTTATGTGGAAAGCTGTCAGCACACACCAAACTCTAAACTAAGTGGACGCCATTGGACTCTGAGGAGAAAGGAACTCCGGCCCACTTTTGGCCCCATCTATCAATCCTCCCGTTTTAAGGGTTAAAGAGCAGAGGTAGAAGAGAGAAACAGTGTCTGCGATAGCACTTCCATGCACACACACATGCGAAGGTAGTGATCGCAGTCAAACCTTCCAATAAATCAGAAGTATTTCTGTGCGTCAAGCTGCACACACCAACCAATCAGAATCCCGTAATTCGAATCACCGCGCCTGGCTAAGCACGGTCCCAACAATTCCTCGGAGAAGTGAATGCTGCTTAGGTAGCACGATGAATATCACCGTGGCAAGTGATGTCGATGTGACCACTGAGAGGGTCACAACATTCAGCGAGGCCTCAGAAGGCGAACCGTCGATGACTGCAGTTGGAGATCCTATCGTGACCTCGGAGGAACCGACGAATTTGAGTATGTCCATGGACACTTTAGGAGACAAAACTGTGGCGGTAAGTTCTTCGTTCGTTTTTTTTTGCTGCTGCTAATTATCCACGGAATTCCTTTTTTGAGTCAAAACGTCTATTTCACAGTAAGGCATTAGGCAAATATATGGTTTCAGGAAAATCTGTCAACAGCGGTAACTGTGCGGGATGCATTGGTGACAGTGCCGGCAACTTCAACGGAAAGTTTTCAGTTCAAACAATTCAAATGGACACCGGAAGTAAGTTTAGGAGATAGTCAAACATTGTCATTCCTCTTTTTTGGCACATACGCGTCAGTAAATTGTGGTGAAATTTGCCTTCCTCACCACTTTGTAGTGCTTTTTCTTGAAATTACCTAAGTTGTTCGTCTTGGCCGAATCTTATGGTAAACCCAAAATTGTTTGCCTTTTTTAACTGAAAGGAAAGCTAGGGTCAAAACATCTCGACTTAGGAATCAGTTGGTGATCAGTAAGTTAGTTTAATTAACATGATTTTTTTCAAAAAAGTAAAAATTCTACACCTTTACTCTAAAATAGCAGATTATGTCGTATAATTATGCGCCTCATTGACGCATATTGTTAAATTTCCCCTCATCCATATTACCTCCTTATTTGCACTTAGGTTTCGTCCCTTATGTATTGTTTTGGATTTATTTTCTTAGCTTGTCCTATTGTTTGCCTTTTTACCTGTCTGTTTTCTGTATTTGCCTAGATTCAATTTATTTGTTTTATCGTTTACATGTTGTTTACTAACGCCATCTAACATATTTGAATTCACACTAATCGTATTTACTCGCCTGACCGTTAAAGTTCGCGCAAAAAATTACCTAAATTAAGCTTGGATATTAAGTTTCCGTTAACCGTTGCCAAATGCGGTTATTATTAACTTTTTTAAGATGCACAGACAAAAATGTAAATATGCCGATAGGGACACCTCACCGCTAGATACAATAGTGGAAAAATAAAGCTAGAAAACTCACTGCGTTAAAACCACTACGTAGCTTTGTATTTGACTTGCTAGATAGTTCTCCTCACTGTGATACTCTGTGGCGCCTTCGTCATCGTCTGCCTCCTCCTGGGATGGACTACCTCCATCGCCCACTTAAAGGTGACCTTGACCTCCTTGTTCATGCAACCACATTATTGACCATAGGAAGAATGGCTAGCAGTACCACAAAAAGAGGAGAGAAATAAGTGTAGCTGCTAAAAAGGTTTAAGGGACGCAGATGTCATTCCTTCGATGAGGTCTATTAACGTCGAAGCGTCTTCATGGGGTCACTCCTCGATTTCAATCTAAAAGACTTGAAGCCATCTCTTAGATCCAATAGAGGACCCTACAGGAGGGTAGTAAAATCAGTCCGTAGTCTTCGTTGCTAAGTCCATTGGTGGGAGGGGGGGTTAGATCTGTCAACCGCTTGCTTATTATTTTCCATCCCAATCACTCTTTACGGGGTCACTTACCTCGCGTCGAGATCCTCAAGTAGGGGATAGAGTTGAAAGCAGGCTCAGGAAGGCGCGTTACGTGTGCATTCCTCGACTTACGGCATTAGTATGGAAGGGTACCTTCTGCTTTGCATTTCTGACGAAGTACTGACCCAAGAAAGTTGGATTATTAGCTCGTTTACTGCCATTTGGCATATAATGACGGCAACACAACACCCAAGTTACCCCTTCACCACCATTTCCCTTTAAGAGCTTTCTACCACTCAACCTAGACATCTTTTTTCGCCTTAATGACTAAAGGTTCCACCACCGTAGCTCATCAAAAAGCCATTCCCGAAGTATTCTGCAAATACAAGTTCGGTTTGGATTGTACACCTTCGTGGAAAAGAAAGGTCGATTATCACCAAACATTGTTACATTCAGGCAGGTGGCACGACTTCCACCTGTGGAAACGGTATCTAAGCTGAACTGACCTACAACATGCGCCTCAGCACATAGTCTACATTGCATTGGCTACAATTAGATCATTTAAAACGCCACTTTTGAAGTCCATCGTTTAGTCTACCCTTTTAAGCCTGGACACTCTTTGACACAAGTGAGAGCTTTTGGATCATGAACGAGGCCAAATTGTGTCACCAAAGGCGAGCTTCCAATTCAACATAAAAAGCAATGCCCCTGTTGAAACAGTACGTCGGCGCACTTTTTAGGCTGAAGATATTTCAGTCTTAATCCTAATTATACCATCGTTTCGCTAGGTTTGGTAGCCTACCACTACGACTGACCAGATGGTCTGCTCTTCTTCGGACCTCGTGTCACTTCCATGAAAGGGAGAATGCACTTTTTTCCGCATTATTTCAAGTCAATTCAACTTTATGACACGGTTTTGCGTAGTCGGTCTTTACCGTGAGCCCATGGAAGCATTTGCGTTACAAATGTGTTGAGGCGTCCTAGTCAGGCGCAAAAATTGGGTTGTCACACATATGTGACGATAGCGGTGTAGGTGTCAACCACCCTCGGCTTAACAGACAACTGATAAAACTCGTAAAATTAGAAAAAATGACGCTTGGGGATTGACAACTTTCTTCTAAGGAGTGGGTAAGTCGAGAGGGGTTACCATCCAAGGGAAGATTAATGCTTTTGGGATTAAAAGACTTTGCTGAAAAAACAGGAGTTTCATGCTCACAACTACGTGTTAATTTTAAAAACTGACTTTTAAGGCGATAATAAAATTTGATTTATTAAGTAAATTCGCTAAAAAGTGTACTTCCAAATCAACCAAACTCTCGTACTGGCTACTCATATCAATTCAGCGGCACTGGGTCTAATCTGATAAGCCTAAAGAAGCAAAATAACTAGGTAAACAATTAAAGGAAAGCACAGGTAGAGGGACGAGTGCAACTTTATTTTACGGACAAAAGGACTTCAAGAAGCTGGGCTGATGAAGTCGCGTTTTGGCCTACATTTTTGTTCACCTAGATGTCACTCAAACGGAGGGGGAAATTCCACTTGCGCTCTATTGCTCTTGAAACAGTCACAAGGCCACAAAACTGGCGCAGACACACAGGTGCACAGACGAACTGGAGCGGAGAGACCAAATGCACAGATGAAATAAAGAAGAGTGATTATTCTACTGCTGGAGTGGAAAGGGATGTTGGCAGAGAGTCGAAAACTCCAGCAACAAGATTTCAGCACAGCCTCTCACTCACAATCGCCAGACACGATTGACTCTATTAACACGAAGTCTGCCACGAGATTGGAGTCGTCACAAACCTGTGCTAGTGAGAATCAGTAGAGGAGAGGAAAATCGTGAGGATCACTGGATGGTGTGGGCGACTGTGTGACAGGAGAGCGACATCACGTCAAGGTATTTACGTGTTCGACCACGTAGACTTCCTACATATCTCATGAATCTCAATCACCAATTCGATGCTACTTCTTCCTCTCTCATGCCACTTCCGTAAACGGCTCGTCGGACTTTCTGGGTCTTCCCGCACACATAGCCTCGAAATGACCTTCCAAGAATAACTCGAGACTTGCAACCAAACACACACACGCCTCGATGACCCGACTACCAACTTTGACAACGAAAGAAGGGCAGAAAACAGACATAGAGGTAGAAATCTGACCGCTAATTGGCATGCCTTTGATTATGTCTCCTACTCAAGCCCAGTTTTAAGCTGGACACTTTGTCAACAACTGTGAAGAGACGGTGGACCCCATTCTACGAAGTGGCGTTGGTCAATTCCTCTGGTATACTGACACCAGTTGTGGAAGGGACATCACCTTATGGTTCACGCTCCAAGTTCAAAGGTGCTCAATGGAGGTGATGCTTCCACCGTACCGTGACGCAGTCAAATGCAGTGCTGTGGTCTTCGTGGAGCTATGGAAGGACATGCACATTGCTGACGTAAGTATGCATGAGCTTGTGGGCTACTGGCATGTTCGGAAGACCACGCAACAGAGCAAAGCGCAAGCACAACCTGTGAAGACTCAAGTATCCGTGTAGTTCACCACTCACACAGTAAGAAAAGGCACCAGAGCACGCTCCAGAAATGACCTGTGGAGGATCAACTTTTGAAAGCCTTGATTCAATTTCCTTCTTACGGAGTAGAGTCGGATGTAGAATCCTTTGATTTGTTTCTGTAGATGTGGAGAAAAAAAAACAAATAGGCAGAACCATCACCTGCCCCAATTGAACGTCAGTCCTATGCAAAGTAGGCGTACTTCACGTAAGTTAGAAAAGTTGACAAGAAGGAAAGAAGAAAAGGAAATTCATTAAAACCATCAAACGATATGGATCTCGTGAGTAAATGAGTGAGTGAAGGCACCATCGCGGATTTGTAGACCATGTCACAGCACAGCAAAGCGGAGCACAGGCTGCCGAATGCATTATTCAAATCACCTGTCAGAGTTCACAGGCAGATGCAAAGCTTTTTGAAAATAAAAAAAAGACGCTTTTTTATGCAAATACACCACATCTCTCAAAAAGAAATGGAGGGAATGCGGTGAATAGTGTGTGTGGAGAAAGTCTAGGCCGTACTCTCGGTGGGTAAGTAAATCGGTTTGAATTTTTCAACAAGACTGCAGGAGTAAAGTCACCTTCCCTTTCCGAGAGGTCTAGTTGGTTTCATGCATTGATCATCAAAACAGGTGTCAAATGTTCTTTCTTTTTTTTTTACTTTTTGAAGAGGACCCCGTGGAAGGGCGTAAAAGCTTTGGGGGAGGGGGAGGAGAGGTGCAGTGTAGTTAACTAGACCTTCAATTCGATGCCGGCTGTTGGCATCTGTACACGCTGCAGTCTTTTATGCTCTTCTGTGCGTGGTTTCGTTTGATCGTGTGTCAAATGGCTCTACGATGCTTTGGTGCTCCAATCGTTGTCCCTCAAGGCGTGCCGTAATGTGCATGAGTCTCCGGGGCCACGCCTTGGGCAGGGGCTGTCAAGGCATTTCGCGGCTTTAGGGATTTTGAAATAAAAGAAGTGTCTAAAAATGTCTATTGCTTTAACTTTTTGACAAATTTTCTTGCTAAATTTATCAACGGCCGCATCATCTTGACATAGTCAGCACCACTAACCCATCTCTTTGGGTCATGCAGACACCCGGAATCACATTTTTGAGGTTTCACTTGACCGTCCTGTCTAAGACATGTCTATAGAGATTCATGCACATTACGGAACGCTACTTCCAGAATTCTTTTGAGAAACAGAAGAGGAAGAGTTCATTTCCACTTATCTCGCGAATGCGATTGCCGCCAGCCAATCAGCGCGTTCGCAGACGAGGTCGGGCTCGGAGTCAGAGGAGACTCGATCACGCCACTTAACGAAGAACTGGGTCCCTTTCGCGGTGTACCCTTTGTCCTCAGTTCAAGGAAATTTAATATATGTTCTAATGGTCCGAGGATAAAATCGAGGGTGCCTTCTGTCTTCTTTTCTGGAAATCGGACCAAACTATTTACCTGCCCCAAGTGGGGCGTTAACTCCCTTCACATGCTGCATCTGCTTAACTTTCTTCACTTCTTTTCGACAGGCGACATAGATGGGGATTTCACATAAATTAATTCCTTTTTTTAAAAAAATTGGTGCTTGAACTCTGACAGGTGATTTGAATAATGCATTAGGTGGCCTGTGCTCTGTTGTGCTGACACATGCTACACGAATTCGCGATGGTGCCTTCACTCCATTCCACCCCTCGCTAACTCCCTCATCCATCCACTTGATCAGCGTCAATGCTCCTCTATCCATCTCCTCACCTTTTTTTCCCATTATATAGAGTACTTCAGCGTTTTGAGGTTCCCTTGAAGCGCGTGGTGGCCCCATTCATTTGCTTTTCTCTACACACTCACAAGAACAAAACGAAGAATTTTACATCCAACTTTACTCCATGGGGAGGAAATGAAGCCGCATTCACAAAAGATGACCCTCCACAGATCATCTCCGTGGGGTGGTTTAGTGTTTCGTCTGACTCTGTGAAGGTTGAACCACGTAGACACTTGAGTCTGCACAGGATGTGCTTGCGCTTTGCTCTGTTGCGTGGTCTTCCGAACATGCCAGTAGCCCACAAGCTCATGCATACTTACGTCAGCAATGTGCATGCCCTTCCATAGCTCCACGAAGACCACAGCACTGCATTTGACTGCGTCACGGTTCGGTGGAAGCATCACCTCCATTGAGCACCTTTGAACTTGGAGCGTGAACCATAAGGTGATGTCCCTTCCACAACTGGTGTCAGTATACCAGAGGAATTGACCAACGCCACTTCGTAGAATGGGGTCCACCGTCTCTTCACAGTTGTTGACAAAGTGTCCAGCTTAAAACTGGGCTTGAGTAGGAGACATAATCAAAGGCATGCCAATTAGCGTTCAGATTTCTACCTCTATGTCTGTTTTCTGCCCTTCTTTCGTTGTCAAAGTTGGTAGTTGGGTCATCGAGGCGTGTGTGTGTTTGGTTGCAAGTCTCGAGTTATTCTTGGAAGGCCATTTTGAGGTTCCCTCAAAATAAGGAAGCTACGAGCTACCACTAATACTGGATGACTAATGGACTGAGGTCAGACGTGACATGAACGCGGAAGGAATGACACTGAATTGGCGATCAAGATCCATGAGGTGTGAAGGAAGTCCAGGTGAATAAACACGTAAATACCTTGAAGTGATGTCGCTCTCCTGTCACACAGTCGCCCACACCATCCAGCGATCTGCACGACCTTCCTCTCCTTCAATGATTCTCACTGCTAGAGAGTTGTGACGACTCCAGTCTTGTGGCAGGCTTCGCGCCAGTAGAGGTAATCCGGTCTCGCAATAGTGAGAAAGAGGCAGTGCTCACGTCTTGTTGGTGGAGATTTCGGCTCTCTGTCAACATCCCTTTCCACTCCAGCATCTGATCATTCACCCTACTTAAGTTCATCTGTGGAATTAAGCTGCCAGCTCCGGTCCACCTGTGCATCCGTGTGTCTGCGGCAGTTTTGTGGCCTCGTGACTGCTTCAAGAGCAACACAGAGAGGTGAAATGTTCTTTTGAGTTGCCTTTCTGCACCACGTCCTTCCACCTCCTTGGCCTTACTTCAACCCTAATCCGCCTCTCACCCGAGGCAGAGCTCGAGCCGGACTATACTATGTAATTAGCTCTTGTTAGTATTTCTAACTTTATTCCATAATCAAAGAATAAACTTAGACCATGCATGGGTATTTGAATTCACACGTATGACACTTAACTTCCTTGCTTGAATTACGGAAGGTGCACAGTGGTCATATGCAAAAATGAACCCACGGACAGCTTTGAAGGCGCTCAACTGACTGACACCTATCCATAAAAGACGAGTCCCTAAAAACGAGCTATTTCGAAATGTTAGCAGATGATTGCTTCTAAGCCGGTTCTCTCCCTTTGACAAGTGCAGGATGCCATTCTAGGATTGTCCAACTCTTCTGAGAAGTCCTTCTGTGCTGAGGACTTCCATGTTTCATTTAGCCACTGAGATGAGCGAATAAATACTGCGGGTTGCTCTACATTAAAACAAATGGGTTTTTATGCCTTATATGTCACTTCTCGTCTTTATGGCCTCAAATGTGTCGGTTTGAAGTAAATGTACTCCATTTAGTGTACAACCAGATACTATTCGAATGTCCAAGACATTAGCCTATTTTCAAGTGCTGGTCCGTTATCAAATCACTTTGTAAGATCACGTCCTCTGCCTTTGAAGTCCCGTCACAGGAGGAGGATTCGTCAGTTGATAGAGGGGTATCAGAAATCCAGATCCAAAGTCTACTGCTCTGGAAAAACACTCTTCTCTCCTCTGGAGGCATGGTCCCAAGACTTTGAGTATCACAGCAACATGAGCCAAAGCAGTGAATATGCTCGAGTGAAGCGTGGATTGGTGAGTCTGTTTTTTGTTGAGGCGACTAATTTGCGGGCAAAATTGTGGCCTTTGCCATGCACCACCTCGAGTCATTTCTAAGGCTGTGATTTAAAGACGTCAGCATGTAAATAGGCCCGTTATTTAGCGGCATGAGTCTTACTATCCTGGAAGAGTAGGGAAGACCATACTGGCGTAGAGAAAGGCTGAGAGGCAACCAGCATGACCCTAAGGTCATACCACAGAAGAGAAGTAGAACCCGCAAGACTGAAGTGCCTGCACAATGTCCGGGTGCCAAAATCCTTACCTCTCGTGGCCTCTTTTCTTCTGCTTTGGTAGCCACGAGCCTTGATATACATTTTGAGTGACAAAAAGACAAAGTGTGTCAATGAGGTTTGCACTTGAAAGGTAGCACTGAAGCCCACAGAATATTCAACAGCAGGCAAATTCTGCATAACATTCGTCTTTAGTAGAAGTCTGTGTCGAAAAAGAAAGCTCTCAAGGAAGCATTATGTCCAGTTTATGTCAAGGCTTTTCAGGCCTGATATCTCTGCAAAAAACCTTCTGGATCAAGTCTGCCTCAAATTTAGCCACCCATTGTAGATGGGAGGTTTCCTTGGTATAATTACTGAACGTCACTTTATCACAGCGTTTGTTCGTTCCACTTTTCAGAATTTTACTAATTGACACACCGTACAACTTAAAGTTACAATTTTTCTGGAAAATCACACGAAGTTCGGTCATTTGTTTGAACGCAGCCATTTTCAGAAAATGCGCATATGTTAGGATCAAAGGTTACACAACATAACTGTATCATTTTGGCTTGCTGTACAGCATGCTCCGATTTAAAATACACGTAAATATCGAATAAAATTCATCGTGTTTTTATCTGTTTCACAGTGAGATCATGGTAATCAAATCCGACCAAATCATGGCAAAACAGATTGGCATGCGGCTCAGACCGTAGGAGATATTGATGTTATCCACACTGATCGGGATGTGATTAAGTAATCCTGATCTAAGAAATGTTTAAAATTGTAGCCTTAACATATTCAACCAATCATTTTATTCATAATTTGTCAAAGAAATTTCTGATTGGACAGCTTCAAGGTTGGGCTTCCTATTGGCTAGAAATTCGGAGCTGAACCGCTAATTCATACCCCATTGGTGGAATTAGTTGAAAAGTAATCTTTACCCCTCCTTAGATGGCTTTAGAGGGGGAAACCCCACAAACAATTGGATTGACAACGTTTACCAGACCCTCGCGAGGAGACTTGGTTGATACTTCACAGTTGTACACACAAAGCCAATTGCCTCTCTCCACTTTCCCTCGACCACCGAAGTCAGCCCATCAACGCATCGGTGCCTACATGGATGATCATCAAAGTGAATGCCAATTTTAAATAAAAATGCTTTTGATTCGATAAATAGTTGCACATCTTCCATGGAAGGGTTTGAAAAATTGACAGTTGATGAATGTTCACTGGAAGAAAAATCTAAAGATCTCCAGTTGTAGAACATTTCCGAAAAGTTGAATGGCAAAGAGGTGCTCTTAATTGTCAAACCTCAGATCCTAAGAATAAAGTGGTACTTATTACTAGCGTGTTTGAGTTTTTATCAATGACAAAGAGAACTTCTTCTTAAAAAACAGGAGCAAGAAGTTTACATGGCAGAAAGTAGACGGTTGGAGGAAGAGGCCTTGAGAGTGTTCGCATCGGACAGGGACCCATGGTGGAATTTAACCTTTTCTTATCCTATTCTTAGCATGCAAA
Source organism: Echinococcus granulosus (assembly GCF_000524195.1). Taxonomy (NCBI): domain Eukaryota; kingdom Metazoa; phylum Platyhelminthes; class Cestoda; order Cyclophyllidea; family Taeniidae; genus Echinococcus; species Echinococcus granulosus. Next base: position 116,560 of record NW_020170436.1, read on the forward strand.
GCTTCGGTGAAAAATAAAAGTTGCCAATGTGACCAAACCACTTATAAATGGTCTCTTTTACTTTGGTGTCAGTGTTTCGGACGTCCATTTGGTTTCTGGACGTAATAGGATGCTCCCAAGTTTTGTCAGGTGTAATTATGTAAAGTGGACAATTCTGGCTTCTTTGAGTAGAGTCACCTTCAAGCCAGTGATAATCTCCCATGCTCCAACTTCCACGTGTAGATTTTTTGTCTACCGTGCATATCATGCCAGGCCATGCATCAGTCCGATGCACACGGATCTGCACTCGTAGAGGTGAGTGTTCAAGGAAGTGCCTCAAGCGGCTGCCGGCTGGTCACGCACCTCCAAGTCTGAGATGGTTTCTGACACCCCAGATATGCAGTCGGATGGCCCTCTTTGAAAGACGTGCATCGTTCCTCCAAAATGTCATTTCCACTGAGCCGTGGCTAAGCAGCTAGGTACTCACTCACTGAAGTGTGCTAGAGGCTTTTGGCGAATGCGAATTGCAATCCTCCTGCTTCCATGTCATCGTCTGCAAGAATCTTTAAACACCCAATGTACTATTCAACCATAATACTCATCAATTCGAGGACTAAATATGAAGGCTTCTCTTGCATTTGTGGAACACCTCGTTGAAATCCAGCAGCTGATTGTCAGAACGCCTCCTGGTGGTATGATATCAGAGGTGGAAGGGTACACAGTGGAAGCAGTGCAGCTGGTAGTTCAAGAATTCACTCTACTTACAGAGGATGCACCCTTTTCGAGTTTCCTCCTCCACAACGGTTGAGTGATAAGGACCAGGGCCTAGAGGTTGGTCAGGGGTTCTCGAGTTTCCAAGGACTTCCTTGAGTCCAGTGAATAATAAACGGGAATGTCTGTTCCTCCTTCAGCAGACTCTGGGTGCCTACTTGTCGTTGGATTGCGTAGGCTACACATCCTTATAGCAAGTCAACGCTCCACTCACTACCACTGCACAGATATATTTACCACTGGAGATGACTTCAGCTCCAGAAATTGTTTCTGTTTTGCTATTCTGGGTGCTCTGGTTTCCGTATCGCACTCTCACCTATTCTAGAAGGTCGAACTTTCACTCGGCGCCTCCTGATTGGCTATTGCTTTGGTCAGATTTGCCCTAAATGTGCATTGATGATTCTACAGAGTCAAGCATGGACAACAAATGAGAGGCAGCAGTACCATCCTGAGCCTTTGGCAGACTCCGGCAGCCAGCTAGCTAGCCATCACGTAAATCCATGCCGTACCTCCCTGCCTATTTATGCTTATTGGGTATTGGGACATTCGCATCAAGGCCCTGCTTCTTGATTTATCCTATTGGCAGTTCAGCGGAATTCAAGCTCACTCTCAGAAATACCAATTTGCGGCGTTTACTGATTTTGGAGAATCGACGTCTTTTCGGAAGGGAACAAGTTTTTCTCTTGCGAAAACTTGTTGCACTGCGGTAACAGGTGAGTGTCATCTTTTCAAATAGATCATTCAATTCTTCTTTGGCAAAGAAAGCCACTTCACAGGGCATAGCCGCCAAATTAGGCTTGTAGACTTTAGCTCGTCGCTGATACGTTAGTAAGTAGCATGTTCTGCTGAACTACGATTTTGGGGAAGACCTGTAGCGCTGCAAGTATTTTTGAGGTACAGATACGCGTTAATCCCTTGCAATAGTTTTCTCTTTGTACATTCTTGAATTCCAGTCCCCTATGATGCCTGGTGAAAAAAAAAACCGGTGTTATTCAAAACTGCTCAAATGGGTTCCAAGGTTATAAATGCTTCCAGTAAAAAATCTGTTCAAAAGGTATTAAGACCACCTTTCAGTAATCCTTTGATATATATAATGAAAAAAATAACCGGATAATTCGTGGAAGCCAGGCTGGTGAGCTCCACCTCAACAGCTAGCGGACAGTTCTCCACTTCCTTTATGGACATTGCAAAAAGGGACCGTTTTTGGATTGTTTGCTGGCCAACTGACTTGTGATGAAAAGTGACCTAAGTACGCGGGGTCAGCAAACAAATCAGTGGTTACTCAAGCTTCTACATGTCTAAGGCTCGAGGCGCTTCAATTTTAGAGGCCTAGGCTTCCCTTATGTTAGAAGGACTGCTCGAGCAATATTTCACTAAGAATAGCTCCTTTTTTCTGAAAGTCAGGCAACTACGATTGAAACCTATCCACTAGATGGAACATTGCTAAAAGACAAGTTACCAAGAGGGACTTCTTCTGCAGAAAGAACCAGGACGAGTGAGGTAGTTCAAAGAAAGATCTTTACTCCCTTGACCTAGACAAGGCGAGATTCCATATCCCATACCCCAGGTCTGACCTTCCACCTGTTCAAGTTCTAACAAATGATTCCGTGACAGCCACACAATTGAACAAAACTTGATTGACAATAAGAAAATACTTTTCTTTCAGGTAAAGTGGTAGGGTTAGTATTTTGGTCAGGGGAAAGTTCTGTGCCTGCCATTGCTAGACACCACAAATCTGGACCTCCTGCCTCACACCGATGCAAAGCTGGTCGGCAAGGTGATCCACCCTTCAGCCAAGGTGGCAGAGGAGAAACATACTTTCCTTCCATCCATAACTTCTACCTGCCCCAAGTACTTCTCCTTCTCCAGCATTCAGCGACCACATGTGGAATACACAGACAACTGAGAAGGAAAGGAGTTGACTCCTACGAGGAATAAAATCTTATAAATTGGCGGTCATTCTATCAGAAATGTGTTGTTTTGCATGGAAAAATGGATGCTTGGTTGCCATGGCGGATATAAGGCAAATTGATGGAATTGTTGGCATTTCATTCACCGCTTTACGTGCTGAAAAGGGCAGGTAGTCACAAGTGAGGAGAGACCGTTCAGCCTTGCTCTTTTAACAAGATTTCGAACAGTCGCAGTAGATCACTACAGTTTCCATCCTCTATGAAGATGCTCGTTTAAGCACTTAGTTTTTGAGCATTCGAGGACATCAGGCAATCCACGATTATGTCCGTGAGACTTTGGATGTCCTACCGGTCACTACAAAAGCGAGATTAATCGAGGTACCCACAAATTCGTGAGGGTGGAACTGCTTCATGTCTCCAGCAAACAGTTGGTGGTCAAGTACCAGACCTAGGGTAAAGCCGTCCCACACCAGAGTCAACCTTTCAACAACTAAGAGTTTGAATCTAGGTCCACAAGCACCAATTCCTGACAGAGGGAGAGCTAGATGAGTGTAGATCAGTCGGCAAGAGGTCAGACTGGTTCCATCATCAGCAAAATTCGTTAGCCCCCCGACCACAGAATGCTTGTGGAATTCACCGTCAACACAGAGTGTAACTTACATTAGAAGTCAGCAAATTCCACTACTTTCCTCATTTTCTTTAATTGCTTAGTTCCCTCTGGGCTCCCTGGCACTCAACTGCAATCACTGGAGTTTCGGCAGTGACTGGAAACATCTTTTTACATCTCCAGATAGATTATAAATTGCCTCTAAGTCAAGAGCTCTCGGAAACCCTCACCAGGTATTGCAAACTATAGATATTCCAAGTTATGTTAATTTTTACAACAAAGGAGATTGTCGGGTGTCCCTAAAACCCCTGAAAAAAAGATTTCCCACTAAATTTTATAAGTGCATTCACTCTCATGGCTAATTTCTTCAGAAATTTAAGAAACTGTGCTCGCAACCAACCCCCTTTGATTGGTTGAAATTACGCTGGTACTCACTCCATGTCCATAAGTTCAAGGTCAACCACTTACTAATGCCTCCAAGGTTAGTTAAACGATAGAGAGATCTAAAAGGAGACAATTGAAGTAGTCGTCTCCGTCATTTAGCCTTCAGACCTCTACGCACCCACAATGACTCATGCATATCGATCAATAAAGCCGCCTGGTCTGAAGTCAATAGCCATTGATTATTGGTTTGGGCGATCGATAGGATCCAGGCCACTCACCCATGAAGACATCAGTTCAATACCGGAGATCGGCTTGATGTAGTGGCTTATTAAACTACTTCATTTGTTTTTTTCCTTGTACAGTTGAATGAATTAAAAAACTTTTGCTTTAAAAAAAATATTTATTTTAGATTTCCGTTAGTGGTAGAGACCAGTGGCAAGCTCTTGACTGATTTTGACAAAACCTTAAGTTGTGCAAACCTCTAAGCTATGACGCGGGGGAAATACTTGCTTAAATTTTGACAAATTTAGGAACGCAGTGGCCCATTTACTACCGAAGATTTGAAAATGGAGTTTCCAAACATCTATTTGTCCAATGGATGTGGGAGAATCTCTGATGGTATCTGAACATACACAGTCGCCTTTTTATTAAGCGAAAGCTGAAAGAGATATGCAACCTTTCACTAGTTTTTTTTTTTTTCAATTTAGTCACTCTGTTTTGACAACCGGTTATTGTGATGTAATCCATACCCAAAATGTGCTGGGAAGCTTTGTAGTTTGTGCTACTTTAAGGCGACAAAAGTAGTATATGCTACTAAAACAACTTATTAATATGGAAGGGGATTTACAGTTCCGGCTTCAAGAACGATTACAAAATCTTCATCATTTCTTAAATAAATCATTTCTTCTTTAGAATGTACTGTAAACCAATGGCGAATGAATTGTAAACATCACCAATAGCCCTCACAATGAGTCCTTGGGAGCTATCACACATCAGATTTTGACTCTTGAATAGGTAAAGGAGGTGGGGGCGTGGGAGGACAAGTGAGGTGGGTTTGGACCCGAGCTGGCACATGCAGGAACTTAGGCGGATCTTTTCTTGTTGGGAGACGTGCCTCCCGGAAAACGTCCCGCAAGATGGCTGATGTGGAACGCAGTCGACGTCGTAGGTAGACGTGGTACAGGTGCACATCACCCAGATGACTTGGGGGGCCGCAATGAAGGTCCTCATGAAAAGGTGGTGGCTTCCAATCGTGCACACTGCCATGCAGCACCGCTGCGACGTCCTTCTTTGCGCGTTCTATTCGCTGCTCGGGTGTCTCTTTCGGCGGTTTTACTTTGAGCGGCCTCGGACGGCAGTCGGCGAGGATGCTCTTACCCCAGGGCATTCTGTAGGACACACAAGAAAGGAAAATGCAACCTCTTAATAGGGTGGCTATGATTTGATTGCGCATGGAATCTGCTGACTGATCAGTTTTTTTATAGAGACAAGAAGGATACCAACCATCTCGAAGTCGCTGCCTGCTTGCGAGGCTGATGTGTTACTAAAGGATGGCAGATAACATCAGTGTCCTAAAAGTTGAGACCGATCTAACCAACTGACCTCGATGAATGGCCTTCACAAATTGATCTTGCAAGTATTCTCCTCTCCAACCCTTTCAATTCCAAAATCCTTCCTTTCTGCTTTCTTGGTAGCAAGCAAATTCACTTCTTTGCATCGTTTAGGTCTAATTTATATGAAATACCTATTTTGGACTATACTCCTTCACGTCACTCTCCAAACACGTCTCTCTGACAACCTTTCCCACCATTCGGATTTGTTGACACTGCGGTGGATCAGCGAATACCTTCGATGAAGGCTTCTGCATGTAGTCTGCGTATTTGAGGGGGTCAAATTACCTCCGGAGGAGCTACCAGCCCTGCATTTCACCAACATCATACACAACTGATAAGCGCAAGTAGTGTAGGTGTAGATTTTTATAAAAACCATGTGAAATTGATGTTACTGGAGGCTGGAGAGGAACCGAGGTGCAGTAAATATCATCCTGCTAAAAGTTGTTGGTTTTGGTGAACCACCACTGCGATCCATGCACAGATCTACAAGATCTCAGTGCAAGAGCAAAGCAAAATATTAAGAATGACACCTAAAAGATGACGTTTTGATGTGGCTAACCTCTAACCGGTGGTGGCAGACTGCAGAACAGAAGGAAGTAGTAGTAGGAATTCGGCTTAATCCATTCTATGCAAGGAATACCTAACACAATACTTCCTTATGATTCTTTGAAACTCGTATATTCTGTAGCGTCTCAACAAGCCAGAAATATGAATTTGGTAGACGGGCGGTGTTTTGACGCCAAAGAAGTAGAAGAATCGAACATACGCAGTTGAGAGACGCTGATATGACTTAAGTAGTTTGACAGGCTAAAGAGGACTCTGACACCACAAAGCTTCAACCACCAGGACAACTGTTCATCCAACTGAAGATGTTATGAGTGTATCCTGTCGGATTTTTATGCGTTGCGTAGACTCTCAGGACAATGATAGACTTTGCTCTGATCTCACACGTAGCCTTGATGCATCAGATGGCCAGCGCAACGGCTTGAATGGATGTATAGCTACTGAATCTACTGAGAACAACACTTAAAGCATCTAATTTGACACATTTTCTGGTCGCATGCTGTCACTGTTTCCTTAAGACCACCGAGCATCATTTCCATACAACCGACGTCGGATTTAACATTACTGTTGACTACACCGGTCATTCAAATCATAGAAGATGTCTTTTAACAGCACCTTCCAGAGTGGCCTTAAACACACACAGTCACATTAAACAGGAACTTTTGAGTGAAAAATTTATAACTCACATGACTGATTGCGGTTTAGGCTCCGCCGCTGCTGATTTCATTGCACACAAATCGCCCGCGAAGAGATTCGAGAACCACGCCTCATTCTCATACTCCGAGGGTTCATCCGACGTCTTGACGTTCAAGTCATTTAATGAGTCTATTCCCTCCTCCTCTTCCTTTGTCTTCTCCTCCTCGCCATACAGGTCAGAGTCAAAAGCCAAATGCATCTTCAGCATGCTCAGATTGTCCCAAAACTGGGAGTTGCACACCTCTAGCACAACCTCCAGGATCGCCGCCTCCTCTGTCTTGTAGTCCATTGGATCCTGATCGATGATCGCCGGACGCTCGGAGAAACTCACCAAGAGAGGACCGTAGAGCTTCGCCAAAATACCCTTCGTGGCTATGGGATTAGCGCCATGTTCCCAAGCGTGTTGCAGGTGGAACATCATGAATGCCAGAGTGTCCATTGTTGTGCGATTACATGGCAACGCGGTGTGACGAACTAAGGACTTGATGTTGGGATTCGGACGTAGAAAGAGGTCAAAGAGCGGTCTCTTAATGACCTCTTTAAGGACTTGTTTATTAAAGTGAAGCGGTTTCTGCTTGAAGCCCGAAAGAAGGACTCGAAGTGTGGTGATTTTGAGGGGAAGAGGGATTTCACCTACCTGACGTTTTACATGGTGATGATGATTCCAATTTTGGATGAGGAGGCAAGCATGGAGTTCTGCCAACTCGCGCTGAGTGGAGCTAGATTGGTTAAAGATGACATCCCAACCCTGACGGTTGCAATCTTCTTCGATGGCGTTGACCAGGACCTTAAGAATGTACGGTACGAAAGGGGCTTTTAGAGGTCGAAAATCAGCTAATGAGAGCTCGCGTTTGATCAGAGCATCTCGGACGGCGTCTGATGCACCCAATGCAAGGGCTCGCTTGAAAAGAAACTCCTTAGAAAGCCTTTCATCCTCTTCAAGCAAGGTTTCAGGAAGGAAAAATGATTGACGTCTGTTTTTAAAGGATATTCTATCTCCCAATTTTCTGAGTTTAGCGTTCTTTGTGTGAGGCACTTTCTGATTGACTTCAGGGGATACAGGATCTGCATCTGAATTGGGGAGGACGTAGTCACTGCTGGCAAGAATCTGCAGGTACATGGTCAGAGCTGATCTATCAATCTTCCCGATGATGCGCTGATGTGAATCTGCAGCGGTAGGCGCGGATGGAAGAGGATCCAAAAGGCGCTTTGAGGGGGGAATATACTCCACTACCTCGCATTTTGAGGTGGACGTTCGAGACCGACGCGACTTCATGCTGCGTGCTTCTGTCATCCATTGCCGGCGTGGGGCACATGTTTCGAGGTATCGATTTTCGTGGTGAAGTTTAGCAATGAATATAGTCTGGAATAATCTCTTAATTAACCTCTATCTAAATGAGCGTAAAAAATTATAAGGGATAGCAATGCACTACCAGTTTGTTTAAATAAGCCTTTTACGTAAAATGTGGTAAATCTACTCCGCCCACGTGACTGATCGAGCCCCTGAGGAGGAGGTTAACCTTGATCCTCTCGGAGTCTCGGTAAATGGCGAACATCCACTAAACTTTATAAATAAAAGGCACCTCTTCTACTTGGTCTTCCAATTCTAGTGGTATGAAACCAGAGCCTGGAGAGAGGAATATTGAAACTGCCAAGGCAAAAAATGAATAAATTGTGAAAATAGGCCTAAGGAACTGCGTTAACATGTTAAGAAATTAAGTAATAAGCGAAATCTAAAAAAAACTTCGGCTTAAGGTAGGGTTAAATCGAGCATCGAAAGTGAGAATACTATTCATGGGTAGACAAGGTGAGTTTCCCAGCAACTGGGGAAAACGAATGAGAAGTATGAAGAAGTTTTAACTGTATTTAAAAAGTGGTTTGCAAAAAAAGTGATGCGGTTTAAGTTGCATTGTTAAGTGATGAACATTATTTGATGCCAAATAGAAAATTTGTAAGAGCAGATGTCTTCAAAGATAACCCAGTCTAATAAGGCCGGACTGGATCCAACTGAGGCATTAAAAGAATCTTTGAATGCATAAAATTTTAGACCCTAAAATTTGACAGATTTACTACAAGGATATCTGACTGTTGCCTGCTCACAGTTGTTTTAGCGACTTGGCACAGCCCGCGGCCTTCGGACGATTTGGCACGTTTTTTTTGATGAATATAGCGCAAACTATTCTCGATAGGTTGGCTAATGTGTCGCCCATCAACTCCCTAGAACTAGCTCAGTCATTAGACGTCGACCATCAAGTTGTCGTTGGTGGTGTCAAAAGTCTCCAGCAGATTGATGGAGTAGGTTTGATAGGCCAACCCTCATGTTCTATCTAGTTGGTGAAGGCCGAACCAATTGTTCAAACAAAACTTGCCCTCACTGATGAGGGAGAGTACGTTCTTAAGCATGGAAGCCATGAGTTTGTCGTCTATTCGGCGATTCCCGATGAGGGCATTCCAATGCCAGAGTTGATGGTTGGGCACCTTACTCCTTACTGGTGCCTTTAGAAAATCTCGAAATATGCAAAGCTGGGTGTGAGCAAAGCCCTAGCTTCCAAGTGGATTTCCGTCACGAAGAATGACTCTAACGTTCAAATTGTCAATAAATTCGTAAGACTGTGTTCATTCCTTATTTCGTTGTTTTCAGAATAAACCCACCGGTGATGATGTACAATCCTGTCTTGAAAAGCTTGAAGACTGCAGTATAAGTGAAAGAAATGATCTGAAAAAACGCAAGCTTATTGTGGAAAAGTGATTTTTTATAAATATTCCATTGCTTTAGGAAAGTCACAATTTATAGTGTCGAACGGGGTCCGAATTTCACGACAAAACGCGTGAAAGAAGAAACTGACTTGACTTCGGAAATGGTTGCGACGTAGGATGCCTCATGATTTCAATTCTTTCTAGAGGTTTGTGGCAAAGTCTGAATTTTAAAAAGTACAATTTCAAAGCCCTTGGCGTCTCGCCAGAGGGTGGTCATTTGCATCCTCTCCTGCGCGTTCGTTCTGAGTTCCGCCGAATTCTGATGGATATGGGGTGGGTTATTTGATCTTATTGTTAACACTTTGACTCATCGCCATTGATTCGGCTGCTTGGTGCATTTCGCGTGGATTAGGTTTTCGGAAATGCCAACGAACAACTACGTGGAGTCCAGCTTCTGGAACTTTGACAGCCTCTTCCAGCCCCAGCAACACCCGGCTCGAGACGCTCATGACACCTTTTTCTTGTCTGGTATGTTTTTGTTCCAATTTTATTTTATTTTTTTGATAACGGATACTGTACACGCCAAGCTACTTTCCATTAAGGTGAATGATGGTTGCTTATAATGAATTAAGATTTAAGGTGATTTAGGATACGTAGTCGTGTTTTGTTTAGGCAATGAGTTTAATAATTGGGATTGTGGAAACAGCAGAAAAGTCCCTAAACAAAGGGGAATTTTTTTATAATGGTCGAAGCACTATTGTTTTAGGAACGAAGTTAATATAGAGGAGGCTTCCACATTTAAGTTCTTTTAGCATGTCCCAAACGTCGTCCTTCAGGCCTTACAGGGCAATTCAAGCCAACAGAGCTGTGTCGTAATCTCGCGTACTGTCTTTCATCGTCTTTGTGTTGGGTATTCCCGATACCTCTCTATTCCAAATTTTGGTTCAGCAGCTTATTCAATCATTTTGATGGAGGGTCACGTTTTGAAGCACAAATATACAGCCTCTTCGTTGCAAACAAGGTAGTGTCGAAAAAAGACGTGAGTAGTATACTTCCTTTTGCTGTTGCCTATTGCTCATGTCGCATAGTATCGAAAAATCCCATTTAGAAGCCGGGTCGTTAGCCTGATCTTCGCTGTTCAACTGATGGCTCCAGTCGGGAATGTCCGTGTTTTATCAAATTATTGACTAGTGGTGCGGATGAGTGAGTCAGTCGGAGCTACTTGGGATGATTCACAAGAGGTGCAGATGGTGAAGAATTGAGTAGCCGAGGCACACCGAAAATCGGTGTCGCTTTTTTAATCCTCTTATCACTATTAGATCCCGCGACAACGGACGTGCTGGCGCACTACTCGAAGGATTACGTGGAGCGAGTGAAACGCATCCACGAGAAGGGTGGGTGCGGCTCCAAGGGTTACAGTTACGACTGGAAACTGTCGGAGGCTGCCAAAAACCTTCTCCGCACTCACACTACTGCCGTCAGCGCACGCATGCTTTACAAACTGGCACAGCAGGTGTGGTAGGCGTCTTCCCTTTCCACTCCCTTCCTCTTCATTTTCTTCCCTTGGAGTCTCTTTGTCCGGTTTTCTAATGGTACTGGGGATGGGTGAGAGATGTTTCACTTTCCAATACCCAGATCGGAATATGGGGCTGTCCCAGATCATCCTGGATCAATCAACTGGAGCTATTCTGTGCTCGATTCGCGCACACGTTCTACAAGCATTCAGTAGGTGGGGTTGCTATCCATTTCCTTCTCCTTTCGGGAGAATGGAAAGACTTAGGTTGCTTCTCACTCTTAATATCACCGCCTTGCAAGGTTCAGCTACTCTAACCGTGGCTCCGGTCGTCTCTATCTACTCTCTTCTCGTTTTCTTGAAGTGTTTGGCTCATGGTCTCAAATCGGTGACGGATATCTCATGCTGTTAAGCCTAGTTCGAGAAATATTTATGGTCTCAAACATTTTAGTTCATTCTATATTCGATTTCCTTGAACGTTTCTGGGTAAAGGGTATTAATTTTGCCTTCATCCATGATCATTCAAGACCTCCGTCGGTTGTTTTTTGCGAAAAACGTAAAACAGGACGGTGAGCTCAAAAGTGCGAAAACTGGTTTTGCCTTGCGGCTTTTTTTTGTTTCGGTTCGTTGAGAAGTTTTCCGAAGACTGTCTTTGCTTGCGATCCTTCCTCGCGACATCATTACCACTCTTCTCTCCACGGCGCGTCGGCGAAGGCAGCTGCTATGGTAGTTGTTTGTCATGCTGTCGAAATTCAGATGGCTATTTTGGGGTTTGAAGGAGTCTTAGCTCGAGAAATATGATTGGCTGGCGTTGAGTAGTTGATTTTATTCCCTGTTTGACCCTCTTAGGTCTCACTGGGAGTGCTTTTCTCGGAGGATATCAGTGGGCTTTCCTCACATTCAGTGATCACTTGCACCATTTACATCAGTGTCCCTATCCACTTGAAAAACAGAGATTGTAGCAAAGGAAAGCGACAATCTATTGGACGGCTGTTTCATTCTAGACTGCGTTTCATTACCTTACTTAACCACGCCACGGAGGTGGAAGTGGAGTACGCAGAGTTTTTCTTTGCCCTTGAACAGAGGAGGTCGAACAAACTGGCATTGATCTCGAAGGAATGAGAAACGTAGTCTTTTTTAAGGTTGTGCCTTTGTCTTGTGTTAGGGGTCAAAACACCCCTTCCCATCCCTTTACTGCCAATCGAAAGGGGTCGCTAGCCCTACAATTTCGCGTCAACTTTTTCACCGGCAACGGTAAATCTTGCGCTGATTTTTCTTTTCGAGATCGGTATTCAATAAGTGCTCCTCGCCAAAAACGGTTATTAGGGTCCACTTTAGAATGGAGGCATTTTATCAGCTTTTCAACAATATCGAGGCCATTGCTAGAATGGATGGCTTGAAAAGCCTGTTTCTAAGTCATTTGTATTAGATCTACCATTTCCTTAGGTGCTTAACTCACTTGTGAGGTCTTCGAATTGTGGGACACATAAGTCTGGAGGTAACATCACTAAGAACGTGTCGGTTACCGTATAAGCAGAGCAATGTGGATCCACCGAACGGTTCGAATCATGAGCAACTGAAGCTGTCTTCCTATCATTTCGCCAGCTACTTTTGGTCTTCTTTTAAGCATCGAATTTCATGCCGGTAGCCATCAATAGAGCCAAAAGAAATGAGATTAGCATTCTCGCCACCGGTGTCACACATATGTGACGCGTCCCTTATCAGTTCGTGATAACCACTGATTCAGTTTAAAATGATTGAACAGTTGTAGGATGCGTTTAATCCCTTTGTAGTTCCTGAGTGTTGTAACTTCAGATGGGATATTTTGTTTATAAGTGACAGGTAATCCCTTTTCCTCCGGGATCCTGCTATCGAACGTGTTTAGCCGTCAGGCGAAGAAGATCGTAACGTGCTTTCCCTTCACAGCAAAAGGGATTTTTAATCCGAATATCTATTCTTCCTACAGAATCAATTAATAGGAAGAGTTGATGAGGCACGGAGGAGCATAAGTTATTTCTTTGCCAACTTGTAGAAGATCCGGAGGAGGTCGTGGCATAGTTATTCTGAAAACAGCTCCTTGAAATCTGCATTAGTGAGGCATTTGAATAACTCTTGAAAATTCTTTGTCAATAGTCCACAAATTGAAAGACTGTTAACATGGAAATGATTTCAGTAATAACAGACGGAGACGGTCTCGCACACCTGTGAGGTGGGAGGGTAATTGACCCCACTGCCTATCTTTGTGTGCATACTTTGCTCTGTGCCCTTACAGAAGGAGTTTACGCCGCAGCGCTACTTCAGCATCGATCGGGTCTTCCGCAACGAGACGCTGGACGCAACGCATTTAGCCGAGTTTCACCAGGTGGAGGGCGTGTTTGCCGACTACGGGTTGTGTCTGGGTCACCTCAAGGCCGTTATTCGCGCCTTCTTCTCGCATCTAGGGCTGCATCAACTGCGCTTCAAACCAACCTACAACCCTTACACTGAACCCTCCATGGAGATCTTTAGTTTTCATCCCGGTGAGCATCATTTTTTTTATTCTCGATTGCAAGCGAGACTTCATCCCACATTCTGATATCTTCTGTTGGAGCACAGGTCTGAAGAAATGGGTGGAAATCGGCAACTCGGGCATCTTCCGACCGGAAATGCTGCGTCCTATGGGTCTCCCCGAGGGTGTCCGTGTTATCGCCTGGGGACTCTCCCTTGAACGGTACGTTCTTCTGCCATCTCTGGAGTATCCCGCCACGGGGGGCTGCTTCACTTACCTATTCATACACCCCTTCTATCATTTGAATGATGGCGATGTGGAAGGCTTTACTCTCTTTCATGAGTAGCTTAGGTTTTCATTCACCTGCTAAAGACAGGCCTGTTTCCATGAGTTATATGAGTTTCCCACCTCCATCATGAAAAATTCCGTATCTCCAGCAAGTCAAAACAATGGAAGTATAGCATCACCCATCACATTTGTGCATCGTCGGCGCAAAGTGCTGACGACTCAACCCGCGAATTTCACCTGTTTAGCGAGTATTGCGATTTCCTTGTCTAGCTTGGATCCCTAGGGAATGTTGATGTAAAAGAGCCCCGTGTTTATTATCAGTAACCATCTGAACGGGAAAAAAGTATATGACCACGAGCCGTCTTTTTGTTTCATGCTTCTTCCTCATAGACCAACAATGATCCGCTACGGCTACAAGAACATCCGAGATCTCATAGGTCCCAAAATCGATCTGCGCATGGTCTACGACAGTCCGCTGTGTCGTCTCGACAAGTTCTAGTGGCCTTTCTCATTCCCCTCCCCCCTTCTCTCCCTCACCTTTTCTCAAAGAAAAGCTAACCTTTTATCAGTGGAAGGTGGATTTTTGAATCGAGTTGAAGGTAGAAGTGGCAAGTTAGTGCGTATGTACACTGAAAGTAGTGGTAGCGACAAAGTTATTGTTGGCGAAAAGAGGTGAGGAGGCTTTCCCTCAGAGGAGTGGCAAGACCACGTTGCACCCAAGGGGTGTGGAGGAGGTCCTCGGCAGTTGGTCGACGGTCCGGATCGAAGTGAGTGCAGCTCTCGAAAGTGGTGAGCATGTCTCCGCTGGCTGCTTGACCCGGAGGCTGTAAGGGAAGAGGTAGTCGGTGTCAGAAAAGCGCATTCAACGGAAACGATGACGAGTGAGAAAGTTGCAACTGATGGAAGTCACAATTTTCTACAAACTGGAGACAAATTAAAAAGATGGTGGCTGTAAGTGAGGGACTCGTTTCGGGGATCAGCGTCGTGTATTCACCTTGCTCGACCTGCATCATTACTACCTGATCCATCCAGACTGCTTCTACAGTCTTCCAGTTGGTTAACACTGTCGTGGGTGGGTGTTGTAAGCTGGTTAAGAGCCAACCCAAATTCAGAAATGGTCACTGAGACAATTGGCCTAGTTTTTCGCAGAAAGGGGCGAATTGGGAACTTACACAAGGCAGCGAAAGCGGCTCCCTGAGGGTCAGTTTCTTGAGGAAGATTAACGAGGGTGTGATAGTCCCTACAAACGGCGCGATCCCAGTGAACATTTCAGCCAACGCCATCCCAAGGCTGTAGATATCCGCAGGCTTTCCATATCCCTCAAAGTCTTGCGCGATCATCTCGGGACTGTACCAGGCGACTGGGTGGGTGCTGTAGACGGTCTCCTGGAGGTTCTGGTAGTGCCAGCCTCTCCACCCCGCATCAATGACCGGCAGGTCAGCACGATTAAGCATACTACCAAGGGGTCGGACCGAAGCTATGCTTCCAAGGCCGCAGAAGGAAACATCCAGGCAGTCTTCACTGTTCTCCGATGACGGATGAAGCAGAAGATGTCTCGCACAAATGGCTCGATGAATCCAGCCGAGGTGGTGAAGCTTGTTCAAACTCCTGACGGCCCGAGAGAAGATAGCGGCCACCAGGGACTCAGGAAGACCTCCGTCGACATAGTACGGTTTGAGAAGTTCGTGGACAGTACCACTTTTGCATAGAGGATAAGAGAGAGTCAATTCTGTGCCGAGGAGGGAAATCAGCTTGGGGAGGAAGAGACCAAAATGGACGTTGTCAGTCAGGGGTTCACTGGAATCACAGGCAAAAACCCTAAAGGGGGATATTTTCTGAACATTAGAAATAAAAGTGAGGAGGGATGCCAAGTCGTTGCGGTCGCATTGTTCCAGCTTGATAGTCTTTAACCAAAACCGATTATCGGGAGAGGATCTGTAGATAACGACGTCGTCAGCAGGGGGTAGAATGTAAGCATTTGA
Organism: Echinococcus granulosus; assembly: GCF_000524195.1. Taxonomy (NCBI): domain Eukaryota; kingdom Metazoa; phylum Platyhelminthes; class Cestoda; order Cyclophyllidea; family Taeniidae; genus Echinococcus; species Echinococcus granulosus. The sequence goes on from NW_020170436.1 coordinate 132,052, forward strand.
CTCGCAAATCCTAGGCCTAGCCAAATTTGATGATCTGGATCAAAAATAATAAAGAAATCAAAGGGGTTACAAATGCTCTTCGCCACATATCATTATAGCCCGAACGCTTTGAAGGGAGCGGCTCTTTCAGCAAAGCTTAAAAATGCAGCCAGCTGCAAAAAATTTTAAAAAGTAAAGAAAGCTAAAAAACTTCCAAGTGTACAGCTTTGTTAAATTATCGAGACGGTTTCGTCCTGGACTGAAGTTTCCTTTTGAACATGTTACTACAAAAGATTTTATACAAGTAGCTGAGAATTTGTTTGTCTTAATTAAACTTGAACCAGCGTGGGGTATGAAAAAGGAAGACCTAATAATCGCACCTATTTGTTTCTTAAAATTCTTTATTTTTTGTTCCTTCTTTTGAAGCTATTCTGTGAGCACTCCTGCCCTCATTTCCAACAGGACATCTCGGACTCTCTTGATTATCTTCGTTGGTGTAGATCACAAGGTTCGTTAAAGAGTCCAAAGTCATAACATCTCAGGTCACCTTCAAAGCAATAGAGTAGCTAGTCCTGACACGACAGATAAAAGGCTCTTTCTCCGGTAATCCTCGCTACCGACGCCCCAAACCAGCTCCAGTTGCCTCATCAACCATGTCCATAATCTTCAGAGACACAACAGACAAGACGTTCCCAAACATCTCGAGCACAAATTGCAACCCACCACAGATCTGCTTTGACTGATACCAATCACTATTGCAGGCACGAGGGCTGCACCATGGAGTCCAACGTCACTAGACCAAACGACCAAAAACAAGACGAGAGAACCCCAATTCCACTTCAAAACAGTTTGCTAAGTTGTACAAATGGGCAGTTCACTGTGAACAAGTGTTTGCGTTAGTCATGGCGCGAGAGACAGCCGCCAATTCTGCCGCCAGCAGAGAGCCCCGTCACCGTCAGGGGAGTAGTAGACGTCAGCAAAGAAGGCCCTCCAGCCGGGATGTGCCTCAGGGTCGATAATGGTAGTGTTGGTGGCAGCCTTGGCACGCCTTCCTTCCCTCCTCGCGGCCTGGAAACGCAGCACCGAGCCGAGTGTATGATGGGGACACTGCAGCATTTCCTTGTCGCCCACACACACTACCTTGACCTGTGGGTCGAGAGAAGGAGGTAAGGAGGCCGAGACACTTGTCATGGGTCAACTGACCAATTGAGACAAGAAATTGATTCCCCTCTGGCTTAGCCTACCTCCGAAGTGACGCCGCCAATATCACAGGGCCTGAGGTTGGTCAGAAAGACGGCCTTCTTGTGCATCAAAGCCTCGGCAGGCAGTCCAATTACGGAGACCCTGTCCTTCGCTCCCGCGTCAAAGGCGACACGACAGACATTGAAGTCGGCTGATATCGGGTGCTTTAAATGCAGGCGAAATACGAAGAAGGAGATCGCTTGAAAGGGGAGGCTCATAAAGCATTCAACTTACTGGCTTGACGTCCACCACTTCACCGACCCTCACTTCGAGAAGGCTGGGATCGAATTCGTCCAACTTTGCGGCGTTTTTCCGCTCTTCACCTAGAAAAAATGACAGAAAAGAAGGAAAGGTTCATTCTATTGAAGAGTAAAGCGATGGAATCGGGATCCAGACGTTGGTAAACTCTAAATCTACCCTTTACTCAACCTGCCTTCCTTGACATTGTCCACAGTCTTGACTTCGGTGTATTTTGACTTCCCAGGGGTTGCCTTTTTGGATTTTTTGCCGGGCACAGGGAAAGCATCATCGATGAGGCGGCTGAGGTCGGCGGGGGGAAGGTATTCTACAAGACGGCGTTGAAGACCCTGAAGTAGAGCCGCCTCCAACGCCGCCTTCAGGTCACCTGGGTGCCAGACCTCGTTGGCGAAGAGATCGTCTAAATGACAACTGGCGCCATTGTACTCGCTGGGAGTCAGAGTGATGGGACCGCCGTGTTGCTCAGGTCTGGGCAGGACGAGGTTCTCTACAGACGTGAGTAGCCGTACCGTTAGCTTGGTCAGGTTTATTAGCTGTGGACTGTCGAACCTGTGTATTTGATGCATGAAAACCGAGGCAAACAATGGCGGATCACTTTAAATCATGGTCACAAATGAACCATGTGAGTACCTCCGGGAGCCAGTTCAGGCAGTGCCACGGCCTTGAATATCTCCAACAGAGGATTAATGTGAACATTTCCCGGCTGGCAGAAAGCCTGTTTGAGGCGTCGCTTGAGACCGGGGAGGATGAGGGACGAGGCGATGGCGGGGACACCTGGGGGCGGTGGTTCGATCAGAGGAAGACAGCGTTCCGACGCTACCCGTCCCACCGCTTGCGCGGCCGCCGACTGGGCCATCCGAGGATCACGCAGCGGCGGGACAAAAGTCGTCATGACGGCTGCTTCTTCTGTGGCGGTGCCGGTGATTAGTGCGGGCAGGAGGGCGTGGGGGACAAAGAGGGGTGGTGAATGCGAGGTGTCAAAACGCGGAAGGAACTGGAAAGCAGAACAGTGGAAAACAGCCGAATCGAATGACTTGCTTAAATGAGGATCCCACCATCGAAGGAGCTGAGTAACACACACCCCCGTGCATCGTACTTGAAAGCATAAAGAGAACAAATTTCAAAGCAGGGAGGAGCAGATATACTACCGAAAAGGAAATTAGCGACTCAAGAGTAATACAGAGCGATCTTCTCACTTGATTTAATTATTTATTTATCGCAAGGAATCATCAAAACTTCTAAGATACACATTTTCAATAGTTGATGTCAGCTTCACAACCGAAGATATTGGATGACACTTCAGGAACCCACAAGCACGTTATTTTAAAGAGTGATTTCGCCGTAGAACCGATGCGGACAGCCAAAATCGCAATGAATAATCCAAACACCCGAGTACAGTTTCAACAGTACAAGATCTTTCAATAAATGGACGAGGTAGAAAAAGCAGAAAGGTTTTGCTCTAATAAACAAATGTGGATGCGAGAGAAATCGCCTAAAGGCAGGGAGCCCTTGCCTTGACGACCCAACATCACCTGGGTGGCCATGAAACCACTTCAGTCTTTTCCAACGGGAGGGATGCATACCATCGGTGGAAACTCGTAATTAAGGTCCCGAGGTCGGAACCACTGCGATGGAGAAGTAAATCGCTCTTGCCTCAACTGCAGATTAAACATGAACTTGGAAGCGCTGTTGCATTCTTCTTCAAACCTTGGCGCTAGCTGGTCATCGCCGTGTGGTCAAGAGCCAGGATTATGAATCTCCTTTTGGAGCAAAGTGTGAGTTTGGGATAGCTTTTGAAAACAACACGCCGATTCACGGAATATCACCAAGCCACAAAAGAGAACTTTGATTACTAGTAAAAAATGAAAGATCCTCCAAATCACGAACCTGTTTAGCAAACTTCTCCTGTCCCTCCACGGAGCGAGGGCTGGAGAGACGCAGATCCGCCTCAAGATGGTAGGCGTCAAGGAGGGCGGTGCAAGGGAGCAGGAGAGCGGAGAGATTGAGTCCACTACCCTCCTCCTCCCCCTCTCCTCTCGCATCACCTGCCTGTTCCTGCCGTTGCGACGAGGGCGTTGTGGCTCCACTGCAGTCAAAAGCCTCCTTCTCGGGTACTAGACTCACCAATCGGTAGAGGTCTAACATGTAAGACCTAAAAGCGATTGTCAATGGGGTGGTAAATCACCCATCGCCAGGTGCCCGAACATCACTTCATGCAGCATTCTTTATGCACTACTTATAAAGCGCGGCACTGACTTCAGTAGCATTCTAGGACCTAATCAGGACAAGCGATCACTGTAACCGGCTGATATAGCTGCGCGAAGTACTCGGATTAGACAAAGTTCAATATGCTACTGAAATTCGTCGATCAAGTTATAAGTAGTACCGTGGAGAGGATCCATCAATGATTAATGATAAGCATCGAGCACCAATTTCGGTTGTAATGTCTATAAGGTCAATGCACTGTCCTAGTCCATCACTCTTGCTGTGATAGGGTGCATACAATCGCTGCACAGGTTAAACGTGGCTAGACACACTACTGAAGTAGGCCACAAGACTTATAAGTAGCTCAATTGGGCTCTTTTTGAAAACATTAAAACCCAGCAATGATAACGGATTTTCTTGACTGACCATTGACAAGCACCTTGAAGCACTAACCTAGTGGCGTTCAATAATGTCTACGCATCATCGTCTTCAAGAGCTACTTAGAAAACAGAACGTGGATCCATATGGTCCCATAGCATTGCTTTTGGATTTATTTCATGTATTCAGCAGCAATTCAGTAAGCTGAGTAATGGCTGTATCTTCCCTCAAGGCTGCCGATCGAGACGTCCAAGGGAAGACACACAAACTTAAAGGGCTAGGCAACCAAGAACAGTCGCTTGCGGGAGCAGTGAGGATCCGCTTGGCTTCTGGTGATACTCGGTGAGGAGCACACGGGCCATCTATGGCTCATGCGAGCACTGCTGACACTTACAAGCAGTAGCCAACTAATTGACTGTTTTAGCTCACTACTATCGTGGTTTGGGACACGCACTAGGTGTCATCCTTCTGCATGGAATACAGTAAAATATGCTTTAGAATGAGTGACCTGACCTTAAAGTATTCCAGTGAATTTCCACTTAGTACCCAGAAAGCCGACTGCAGGAAATAGGTTCGTTTTGATCCTGTACTCAGCCTTCCACCCTCCCATCGTTTTCCGCACTGTCAATAAAGCCTTATTTTTCCGACTAAGTTTTAATGAACACCTCATCGGTTGCTTAAAATCGCTAATGTACACGCCGTCTATCTGATGATGCTCTTAGCAGCATTACAGGATATGCGTGCATATTGACCTTCAAATGCTACTTACAATTGATAATGCAAATTCTGTACGAAGTTTTGGTTTCGCTTTATCTTCCTAGTGAAGATTCGGTAAAATCCTCACAAACGTGATCAGTTGAGCAGTCTACCCTCCCTCCCAACAAAAAACTTTGTTTCTGCGGCTATGTGGATGAAGTATACACGGTGACGGCTTTCGTGGTTCCGAAGGCTAACAGTGCGTACTAGTTATGATTGTCAAAGGTCAGCATATACTCCAGAATTTTGTGCTGATAAATGGGGATATAATGATAAGAGCATAAATTCAGCATGGAAAACGAAGTCATAATTTCAACTGTCTTGTAGAGACACTGGTGAGGCGACAAAAACAGTACACTGAGCATAGCATATTACTGAAATCAACGATAGTAGTGTCAGACAGAAAACAGATCAATACCAGGTCCACAAATACTACTGAAACCGGCAAGTAGTTAGGAAGCGACTATCAACCCAACTTGCAAATCAACCATAAATGACAAAATACTGGAGTAAATACACCACCTGGGCAAATGGACTGATAGACAGGTGGATTGGGAAGTCACCTACCCCTCACATTTGAAGTCGTGGCCACGAACGATGGTGAGAGCTTTCTCGTCGCCGGCGAAGGCTTTGAAGACGGCACGGAGGACTCTCTCGAAGAGGGCGCAGCGGGACTCACGAGCTTCCCACGGGCAGTTGCCCTCCAAAAAGGCACCAATGTCGTCGATAAGGATGATCACCTGAAGTGGTTAAGGAGGAAGATCGAGGTCAGTTTAGGGAAAACAAAATTCGTTCATTTTTCAATCAGACAGACTGCCAGATAAATGGGATTTCCCTGCATCTAGAACACTTTAATTGGCAGAATAGGTGGCATTATGCCAAAATCTAACGTGAAATTCCCGTCTAAGACTTACAAAGGGTCCAAATTCTCGAGGCATCAGATTTGAAAGTTGATAAAACATGCGACACATATCTGTGACGTGAGTAAGGAGGGCTAAGAGCCCCCGCCAGACACTTACATGAATCCCCACAATGCGCGAAAGTTGGGCAAGTATTCGCAGAGGCAACGTGTGGCCCAGATGCGGCACTCCAGCAGGAGCGATAGACCACATACACCGGAGCACTCGTCGGGGCTTCAAAGACTTTAGAGCCTCAGGCCTGAGCGTCAGGATGTCTGCAACGGACCGCATGGAGGTAGCATCCAGTGAAGGCAGTTGGGATTCAGTTGAGAAGAGACAACTCTTGAGAGCGGTTAGGCGGTCATCTTTAAATGTGGCGGTGAGTGAAGAACCAGCGGATTCTGGAGAAAGAGAGACAGTTGAATGGAGGTGCTTGGATCTGACACATCATTACGCGGTGGTTCAACCGACCGTGCTACAACATTCATACTGCAGGATTATAAAGGTGTCCGATTCCAGCTATCGGCTCTTGGTACAAGGAGTGTTCCCGTCAAACAGGGACTCTCCATTTCACCGAAATAGTGGACCAGTGCAGCCTAGGTGTCGTTACTCAAAGTGGTAAGGAACAATGGCAGTAAGTGAATGGGATAGGGCTTGGCAACAAGTAGAGTTTCTTGCCAACAAGGGACGTACACCCCAAACCAGAGACCGAAAAAAAAGGCTAAAGACTTGAGTAATTCACTCAAAGGACAAAATAAATGAAAATTTGCCCCACCTGAAGCGTGCTTCTCGGCACACATGGCCTCATCAGCGGGATATGCATCACTCAGTAGCTTAGAAAACCGCGGTTCCGTAAATCTTTGACGAACCACCTCTATGCGTGGATCTAGATGGTCAAAGATGCACGCCCTCAGAGTCTCTGGAGACACCCCTGCCACGCCTGCCACGTAGGCATCTTCCAGCTCCTCGAAGGTAGCAAAGTGCGTTTCTCCTACCTTCACGCCTATGGTAATGGGGGGAAAGAATGCATTAGGGCATTCGCCACTAGGGTCCGTCTCAAAGCAAAACCTAACACCACACTACACCAAACTACCGCACTGGATGGATACAGGATAGATAAATGAGGACGCACTGTTTAAAAGGTGGACGACTGGTAGGGCATTCAACGCACCAGAACCGGATGCGGCTAGGTTGACGAGAGGGAAGATGACAAATTTAATGAAGGCGAGGACACCGTTGCCCTCGGCGGCGCGTTGACCGGGTGGACAAGCAGCGGTGGCGAGTTTGGCGTGAACGCTAGCACTGCTCTCGAGGAGGTCTATCTTGGAGGCGGCTTCAGAGGCGGACATCTTGTCTCCAGTGAGACCGGGCACCATGGGGTTCATGAGATGGATGCGCTTACGGTAGCCCAGCCGTGGTAGGATCTGTGCAGATGAACGAAAGGGTGAGAAAGACGTCAACTAAGCCGTTTGGTAGTTTAGGCGTCCGTTTGGTAAATCATTTACCGAACCAATTAATATGTTATTGTTAAGGGAAAAAGTCACTGTAAATCATTACGTTCGTCGATTCAGCAAATCTCTACTAAACAATTGTAGACACCGCACCCTCGATTAGGCGATGCTTTGAATCTCTGCTTATCTGTTAATTGATCCACCTATCACGGTGGCAACTAAGTCGACCAAGTTTCAGTGCCACGCTATGTCAGTCTGCCTACATACCCGTTCGGCCATGACGAAGATTTTGCGCTGATCCACCCCACCGAATTGAGCGTCTACATGGAGGTACTCCTCGTCCAGGGCCTGCAGCAAGGGGTAGAGGAGACCGGAGACCAGGGGATTGGCCACCTGCTTTACCACTTCAGCCCCCGCCTTCCGAGCGTCGCGCACGCTGGTGTCCGCCGAAATGCGATAGACGTCCTCACTGTAGGCTCTGCACATCAATCCCCGGGGCCACAAAGTTAAGGAAAATAAACGACTCAGGACCATGGTAGCATAGGTACGTAAGATTTAACGAGTTCCCCCCACTCTTTCAGAAAAAGACAAAGAATAACCAGTGCCACTACTGACGCCAATGGTGCCGTAAAAACATCTCCATCGAGAAGTTTGTGTTTCACCAGGACGAGACAAGAACTACTTATCCCTACTACTGCTGACATAAGTAGTATCAGGACGGACGATGTACCAAATCCTGGGTAGGGGCTTAGCGCGTCCCCAAAGGATAAGAAAAGGGTCAAAGATAGTCAGAAGTGCTGTTATTACTTCACTTCTGTAGGTAAGTGGAGTCTCACTGCATAAAACTTCTCTTTCTCTTCTTGCCTCGCTTTCAACATTGCCTACTTTTACATCTTCATGTCCTCTTCCAAATGGAAGGAACATGAGCTATTCCAGGCGTAAAATTACTTGCTTGCTTGAATAAAGGAACTTTGCCCGATGTGGGCTCTGCACTTACAGCACAAACGCCGGGATTTTTGATGGTGAGACAACCTCTCCCCCTCCTTTCACTACAAAATACGCTGAGGAAACAGAATTTCAAGAGGTACTGATCAAAAGAGGGGAATTTGACAGAAGATTTTAAATATTACTCATGACAGGCTTCGAAGCCCTACAGAAGGCAACGGAATGGGGAGATAACTTCACCCATCGAGCCATAGGCACCAAGCAAACATTTGACGACTACAAAGGCGGATCAGAATTGTTGGTAAAGCGGAATTTAGTGTAAAAAATGTGAAGGATCTAAACAATCCTTCAGATTCCAAGGTCTTTAGTAAAGGTCGACCGCTAGGATAATGCATGCTGAAGCTTAAATTTGTACAGAAAATTGCGAGGATGGTGAACTGAAGTTTGAAAAAAACGGACTTAACCACCTCTGGAGCCGAAAAAACTAAACCAGCCAGCAGTGGCTTCGTAGAAGCAACCAAATGAGGAGAAACCTACGGCATCTAGAGCATATAAAGACCCGAAGGAGGAGGATGGAGATTGGCCACCGTGGGAGGGAATGTGAAGAGGGCAAATAAAACGAAGGCGAATGTTAAGGGGACAAATTGACCCAACAAAGCCACCTGTCAGTCTTTTCATACCTCGTCTTTAACTCAAGAGCTGGAAAGGAAGGTTACATCACAGCCAGGTTGACAGCCCACGGACAAGGAACCAAGGGGGAATCAAGCGTCCTCTTTTCCGGCAACTCAAGAGACCCGCGAATTGGTACAACCAATCAAAGCAAAAGCGGTTCCGAAAGCCATTACTTGGGGTAAACGTCCTGGTGCACGTAAAATAGCAAGCTGATGACCAAAACAGACCACGTAAAGAGCAACCGACGCACGTGAGAACCAAACCAGCCGGATGGATCAGATCTGAAGCTCGGCACAGGGAAAGGCCGCCGGTATGCTTGATCAAGACTTCACACATTACAAAGTCATCAATCTCCTCTTCCCCTGGAAATTTCTCATAAATTAGTCGAATTATCCCCCGAAAGTGGGGGAAGGGGGGGAGAAAAAATGAGAGGCACCTGAAGACTGATGAATTGTAAAGTGATAGAAAACGTGCTTCCTGCGAGGTCACCCACTTCAAAGAAGACAGGGGTGATGAAGCATAGCAGCGGTCTATGAAGTGATCAGTTTGCGAAGCAAATTTATCCATTACTTTCCCAACATTTCACAATGGCTGGCAAAAGTGAGTTAAAAATGTAGTTGCAAAGGGGCCAAAGAAGTAAACGTAATTTTTATTAAAAAAAATAAGGGTGGAGTGACAACAACCAATCGACACCTAATAAGTGAGCCCCCGCCACATCGAGGAGGAAATGATATAGGGAACAAGTAGGCCAAACAAAAAGTGAACTTGAGAAAAGAGCAAGAGTGTAATCAACCTACAAAAGCACTCTCCCAGTGTTTTATCACAAGGGCTACTGATGGCGGGCTCAATCGAAGTGGAAAGACGTAAATAACGTTAAAAGCGCCGGACTGATGTAACCTCACGGCCAAACAGTGATTTTAAATCCAATGTAAGCAAAGGAAGAAGGGAATAAACATAAAGGTAACATTGGCTGCTAAAACACAAGCCAACAGATTTGAAGACAGAAAGAAAGAATTTACTCGAAGTCATCCGCCGATTATCGGCTGTTTGAGCTAAATAAGTTCATTTGTAAATCTTCTGGTATGTAATAAGATAAATCCGGAAACAAAGGGGGAGATTTTCGATGACTATTCTAAAGGACTTAGCAAACGATCGGTTGGTTGGGGGTGGAAGGGCAGTTGTAGGGGAAAACAAGCCATGAGGCGACAACTAAAGCGTAGATTTGATCAACAAAAATTGACGAGGTGCCGAAACTGCAGCAAAATAGTGGAAGGATGGCCGAAGAGCTGGTAATCAAAAACCATTTGAAGATGACGGACTGCGAGGGGGAAAGGGAGCTATTTCTCCCGTGGAGATAGAGACAAATTTTAAGGCATCGAATTAGAACAAAAGTCATCCTTCAGAGTCTCATCGGCCATTGCGTGGACTTGACAAAAGTCCTACCAACAGCTGCGATAAAACGCTCCATCGAATGCAAATCTTCCAGTTTTAAACAGACTGAAAGCAGTTGCAAAGCTTATTAACTGAGGAAACCATGTATCAGGGTACGGAGAATAATATTTGCTGACAAAAAAGGCGAAAAAATTGACAGAGAAAGCCAGGTAAAATCAAATTTTGATTAAGTGGCTCAACAGTCTGTTTGAGAAAAACAAAACAACAATCCATCCACAACATTTGACTGTGTAATGCTTCAAAATTACAAAGAAAGTTTGATAAATGATAGGCGCAAGGAACTAAAGACAAGCTTAAAATTTGCCATATTGAGACATGAGGTAGAGAGCCAGCCCTGCATCGCAAATGAAGGTTCTCACAAATAAAGAAATAGGTACCTGAGGCCTTTAATTGACCTTTGTTAGTTTTGAGAAAGTGAAGAATAAGGATCGCCCTGTCCATCTACCAACGCCCAGTATGTGTCATTATGCTGAGCGAACAACTGAGTTGGAGCAAACAACAAAAGAGGAGAATAAAGAAACCGAAATGAAGTACGCATTTTAAAAGAGCATTTTCGTAGTTGGTTAAAGTGAAGTTAGTAACAGAATCTGTCAGATGAAAAAGAGATATCGTGACGTTTCAAGAAAACCTACTTATGACAAAAGGATCAAAGATGACCCTCCATGTTAAAGTAGCAGACAATGCAGAAAAAGGTAAGACAATGAAAAGGTATGACAATGAATTGACATTAGGTGTAAAAAAGAGATTATAAGTGGGCAAGTAAGGTAGACAAAGTGGAACAAAGTTAATAAACAACGGGCAACACAAGGGGAATAGAAGAATCGAAATCCTGAACAAAAATTAACATATTTAGTAACACAGAGAGAACACAGCAACCGAGGCAAGTAGGAGTTAAAATAACCTTAAAAAGGGATGAAAGTGATCCAAAATGGATGAAACGGGAAAAGCAAATATTTGGAGAATCAAAACTCCAAACAAAATAAGAAAACAAGGCCTTTTGGCTAACAATCCATAAAGTTAAGTTAAAAAAGTGGGGGAAGCCCGGGAGCGTATAAATAGAGAAGACTAAATCAGTACATGAAGAGGTCAAATGATAGCGGCTTGGTAGAAGCAACCAGGAGGCAAAAGGAGATAAAGGCGGCAAAAACTAGGAAGAGAAATGGGCGCAATCCAGAGAGCTGGACGTTGCGACGTTGATTGAGGCAATATTTAGGATAAAGCGCTCATCTTAAAGCATTTTATCAGCTCAGAGCAAACGGAATGCTTAGGAACTAAGCAAACTCAACCACAGGACATAAAATGCGACCCAAAACGACCAAAAAGAGGAGATGAGATACAACGGATAGGCATGAGAATGGGAATAAAGAATTTGGCAAAATTTTACAAGCTTCAGATAAAGTCCATGCTGCGTTTGAAATGAGAAAACTATGGTATATTTAATTGTCTCAGCTCTACTGCCTATAATAATTCGAATAACAATAGTTCAAACTATTTATCAAGGTAAAATTATGGTAAAACAAATAAAAAAACAGGAGGTACAATCACCTAGACAGTTCATAATCCGAACCGCGAACGAAATGAAGTTGGTCGAGTCTCACGCCAACAGATTCGAGCATGGCCTTAATAACAGTCTCATAGTAGGTGGCTCGGTGACAGAGGATGCTCCAGGGTGACTTCATGTTATCCAGGTAGGCGTGGAGGTCAGCAAAGAGTACGGTGACCTTGACACCGGCGTGCAACATGTCGGCGATTTTGCAAATAGGCACAAAGTAAGCCACGTGTGGTTTACCAGTGGTTGCAGTACCCCAGTAAACCTCGAGCACCTTCCCGTCACTGTTTTGAAGAATCGTACGTAACTCTGCATCTCCAACTACCTCCTAGTTTTGGAAGGAAGTATAAAAATCTGTTTAGTTTAAACCGAAACAACTTGTTGTGTTATACATAGAAACAAAGCGAGTATCCCTTCTTCTGATAAGTAAGTTAATAAAAACAAGATTAAGTACCTGTAAGTTTTGAACAACCAGTGAGTAACGGGTTTTTTCTTCACACATGTTTGCACAAACCGCAAAGCAGGTGCCAGGATTATTCTAAAGTAGCGACAAATAGACAAGTAACTTAAACAAAGCTGATTTCATTTGTAGGCCTTTTTGCTTTAAAAACACCGTAAAGTCCATTTTTATGGATGTCGTAGTATTACATCTTTTAGCCAATGGCGCAATATTGTTGTAGTGAAATTCGCTTCGGAAAAAATGTTTACATTTTTACCTGGATTAAAATTGATCTCCTTTTTGTGCAGTTGTTTTTTTTTGCCTTTTTGCTTTTGCGTACTATAGGTCTCAATTCATTCCAACTCAAGCCTTCAGGCATTTTCGTTGATCTTTGAAAACCATTTCACCACCTTTAAGTGCTTAAATTGGCAGCAATGAAATTCTCACCTTTTTACGTATAGTCTAGGCATGTTTTGTTGCTTTTAATAAGGTGATGCAGCATGTCTTGAGTAACTATCTTCCTTTGCGCCGTTCCATTTTGGTGACTAGTCCGTCCTACATCGCTTCGTTTGATAAAAATTCTCAGCTTCCTGCTAGATGAAGGACCATTTTACTATCTTACAGATGCCCTATGTGCTTATTTTAAATTTAATGGCCTTTATGCACTGGATAACTGGTATGCTCAAGTCACGTTTCGCATGAAGTTGTAGACTCGTTGCGTCCTCCTTCAGCTTTGAGCATGGTTATCCGCACCCTTACGGAGACTATGTATTTCCAATGTTCATCTCAATGCTTTGCTAACTCTCCTTTTTTTCCTAGTTGTGCCATTAATAGTCCTTAGTGGAATAAATTACGTGATTTGCCTTAATAAGACCTTTTGTCTGGAAAATTCAGGAGCCCCATGCCTTCAACTACCAGCTGAACGAAAGTACAGCCCCCCCAGGCTAAAGTGCCTACGTAGTTACACTCAAGGCTGTATCAGTGGAGCACGTAGCAGCCTTTGTGTGAACCACGACACCAACAGCTGCAGCTCGACGTTAAATTTGGTGAACGACTCTCAGTTATTAAAGGTGACATGAAAACTATGGCGGTCTTGGTCAAACTGATTGGCCCGTTTCTGCAAATAACAGAGCTATTTCCCCAATTCGAGCCGCCAGCACATCACCTGAAGTAGCTGACAAGGAATGCGAGTACTTTTCGCCAAACAATAAACCAAGTACTGTTAGTTTACTACTCCAAAATCCTTATGGAAGTGAGTTAGCGAAGTCCAGTGTTCTTCTCTCGGGTTCCGCACCAACAGATATTAAAGGCCAAAAACGTACTTTTCAGTACAAAACAGTGGAGGAGGGGTTGAGGTTTGACGGCAATGCGAAACCGTCCTTGTATATGTAGCCATAATCTAAAGCAAAAACACACCTACCTGAGATTTTCCTTCATTATCCCACGGAAAATATTTGAACTAAAAACATCAAATGCCGCAGAAACAGAACATTTTAAGTGATTATAACCCAGAGAAGTACCCAGCTTTAGTTAAATAATTTTTAGCAAAGGAAAAAAAAGAGGCGAACTGACACCTCCTGTTTTGTTTCTAACCACCATCTCACTACAGCCTTCTGTAAAACCTCGTAGCCATTCCCTCTTATTCCTCACTTTATTGCTCCTTATGGAGATAAATGAAGAAAGACTCTTACACCGTCACATTACTTTCTTCCGCTGTCTTTTCGCAACTCCATGACAGCCCAGCCTTTTGCCGGATTTGCCGAAACTCCTGACGGTGGGTCAAAAGATATTTGCGCACTTCTTTGACATTTTCATACCTTACTGCCACCCACTAACATTATTCAAAGAGCACTAAAAGCGCCTGTACACAGAGAAGTTGTTTATTGTATGATCAATTACAAAAGATCCATTTAAAAGGCATTAGGGAATGGCGAATGGCCAAGCGACCGATCCCATTAACAAACTACCGCTGTTGCTTCGGAAGCGACAAAAGGGGAGGTAAAGTTTAATTCTCCGAAAAATCTAGACCAGCCGTATTAGTCACAAATTGTTACAATTCATAATGTCTGCTAAAAGGTGGTAAGTCTACTCCATCTAGCAGGCTGAAACCGGGCTAGAGCAAAAAAATACCAAGGATTCTATTGCTATGCTCATCAGCTATTCATTGGTCACAAAGAGAAAACCATACACCTCTTAAAAATGCCCTCGTATTTATTTAACGTACCATGAAGTACGAAACCTTTTGTGCACAAAGTGATGCAGTATATTTTAATGGCCCGGTCGGACATAGACGACCTGGTTTCCATGTTCTGCATTATATAAAACAATTTAATCCAAAGTTAAAATATAAGAATAAAGGGTTCCATATTTAGCAGCATAAATTAGCAATTTTCAGGTGTATCTTCAGCCCTTAAATATGCTGCTTCAAAAGTTCTTTAATTTACGAATACTAGCAGATTAAAGTAACAGATGTGCAGCCAGCTGTCTGCGAGCTTTTTCATTATCACAAGTGGTGGAGAGATTTAAACGACCGAATTAAGCCTTATTTAGCGATTTGAAAGCAAAAAGGCGCTTTACATCCTGCGTCTTCGGAGGTTTGAGCGTGGATTTGCGCAACTTACCACACCACCCAAAATCATGGCCAATTTTTGGATCAAAAACGCACTTCTTTAGGTAATCAAAAAAGTATGAACTGTAATTAGGCAGCAATTTATTTATGGAGTTGTTCAGTGTAACCGATGGCGTTTTTCATCGTATTTAAATGCCTAAGCAGTATTTCTATTGTCAAGTTGAGGCGAAATTTCATGTCAACCTCTAGAGATGCGCATGCTATTTTTATAGCCGATTTAGATACAATGTAAGTGTGTACGTATGATTTGCACCCCTTCCAACCATGCGGGTACACAGAAGGCAGGGAGGAGGTTACCTGTCAAACAGCACATTTGTACGATTGCTGCCAAAATGTTGCGCACTTCGCGACACAAATCACTTAATTGATTGTGCATTTATCGGTGTCAAGGTGGGCTCACCCTACATAAGGGGAAGTAGAGAACACTAACCTTGCTCCTATATTAAGGCAATTGGAACAGTAGGTCTTTGAGGTAACCAAAGTCATGAAATTTCTTATTTTCTTTCTGGCTCTTCTGTCATATGCATGCGCTAACAAGCAGACAGAGGAGGCGAAGGCTGCCCTGATTGAGATTCATGAATCTACTCATGGCAACTTTACTTTTTCTGGCAGGATATTGGCTCCTCTAGTGAGTAAATTGCCTCATGTTGCATCTTATCGCTGCTTTTGGAATTTGTCATTCCCTTTTTCTTTTGCGCTTTTCCACTTTCAGCAGGTCACGCAACTCCAAAATTTTAAAAGAATTGTCACTTTGCCACTTTTCTGAAAGGCTTAATCTACAGTCAAAACGGCAGTAGCGTCAATATGACACTAATTAAGCTTTTCTTCCACTTTTCACCCAGAACTATTCTAAAGACTTGGAGAGGCTTGCGGAGCAGTGGGTGGACGCATGCAAAAAGGCTCCTCCGACAGATCCCAGATTCGCCAATCTGGGAAGTACTGTGATCGCAACACCTCTCTTCGACTCCTTGGTGGATAAGTGGAGGTACCACATGTCAAGTGGGAGACGGAACTACAATCCAGCTACAGGGGAATGCACTGCCTCCCCCTGTGAGCATTTTAGGCAAGTACGTTCCCGCTATTCAAGCATCTTAACTCTTCCACATGTCTCCTACCACCTCGCCTTCTCTATGTAGGTGGTGCAACCAAACAATACCAACTTTGGCTGTGCGATCAAAGTATGTGTTCCGTGGATACAAACTCAAGTGCCCGCCAACCTCTCCGTGTGTCTATACCAGGCTGAATAAGTAAATTGTCACCTTACACATCTGGAGGGTCATACAGAGGTGGTAAAATTATTTTTCCTTTTTTAGAGGCCAAAAAGAGCCCATTCAACAAACAGCTGGACCTACAATTACTACTGCCGTCACCATGACGGCGACGGCGACATCAACAACACCGAAAAGGAGCACTACTGTGGTGGCGAAGTCAGATACGAGCTCAAAGCCTCCTCCTTCTGCATCAACAAACCCTTTGAAGGCAATGCACGTGTCGAATTACCCTACAGATCTTCCAATCGAGGAAGAAGATGAAGGAGCTGAAGAGGGAAAAGACGAAAAGGAGGAGGCAGAAGAGGCCCCTAAATTGATTGCATCGATGGAAATCACTGTTGAGACAGTGAAGTCAAGTATGAACTCACAGCCGCATTTTGTTGTTAATGGTGCTGAAATGGAAGAAGCTGAAAACGAAAAAGGTGTGGAGGAAGAAGACAAGGAGGCAGGAAGGACCTCTGAATCAACAATACTCTCTCCGCACCTTCTCTACCTTGGCGTGATTGCAATCATTCTCCTTTCTTGAGGTGCATCAGGGTCTTTCCTCTTCTCAAGATGTGGTTGGTTAAATCTTCGACTACTTTTAACTAAAGTGCCTATCTTGCAACCACATGTCAAAGTAAATTGAGGAAAAGTTTATCAGTGTCTTTTTGAGGTGCCACTGTGGATGAATTTTGTAGTCCTGCTAATTCAACGTTACTTTTGTCCACCTGTCTGTTCGCCCCTACGTTTTCTCTTTAAAAAAATTGACAAAGCAGGCATCTGGAATTTTTATGAGGGATAAAAGAGCCCTCGCCGTTAAGTTGTGACTTCTTTGGTGCCCTCCGTCCGTCATTTGGATTCCAACGTCGTTGTAGCCCACAGGTTCCTGAGTCACTATTTGAGGAGTAGGTTTACATCAAGGCGAGGAGAGGTTTAGTCCCTTCCTCAAATATGGCATAAAACCTTCCTGTGGCTACCTTTATTTACAGAACAAAAATTCCTTCATCGTTCAGAGGAAAGGAAGATTTCTCCACCTGTTGCATCCTTGAAGTTTGTCTGTTGAGCATGATTCTCGTATGCTCCTCTTAACGGCATCTGGCGTAGCAGCTAATTTTATTCCTTGTCACTTGACAAATTTGCCATGATGTTACGTCTAGTTGAACGATGGAGTCACATGTGGAACATGTGTGCATGCCAGTAAGATGAACCGACTCCCCTGGATGGAAAGGAATCCGTGAATAGGTGAATCTGGAGGTGGAGGCAGCTGTGCAAAGTGTGGGCTCAGAGGACGGTGGGACGTTGGAAATATTACAAATGCCGCCATGTTAGTCGAGATGGTTGGGAATGCGAGTTGGGTTTCTAACACTCTCCTCCTGTCCTCTTTTTGGCAGACAAGGTGTTAGACCTCTGTAGCTGTGAGAGGGTGAATATTCATCGTACAAAAAACTTATGAAGTGGTTCATCGTATTCCGTTGGTGTATGTGTCGCGCATAGTTTGATGGCTTCGTCGTTGCATCTGATGTTGAAGCACACTTGCGACCCGGACGCCGGACATCAGCGTCTCTAAATAAGCCGTTGTTTCTGCCTTTATGTGCGGCTTACATGATACGGGATAGAACTGTGGGAACCCTAGGTTGGAATGCACAATCTGTCCAGGCCCAGCCTCGCGCAGGCTGACAGTTTCGGCTTCATACTCTAGTCATGTATTGTGTGGATGGAGTAAACCGACTACATTATAACAGACAATACAACAAACTTGTTAAACCTTAATGTGGAATCTAAAATTTCCCTAGCTTAGGCAGCAAAGTAAACAGATGAGGGTGGTGGGAAGAAAGGAGCAGAAGGAGGAGAAAGAGGATTTATCAGCAATTAGCATCACTTAAGCCAAATTGGACTCCCAGCAGTAAAATATTTACGCAGAACCAGTGCAGGATGCTGACAGACCTTACTGATGTAAGCAAGGTTACACTTACATCGACTCACTTACCTTCTATGTCTCCTCTTAGAAGTATTGACAACCACCGAATCAGTAGCAGCAGCAGCTGATAGATGGGTGAGTGAATAAATAAATTGGCAGATGGATGCAAGATACAAGATAGATAGATGGATGGATGGATAAACACGAAATCTGGGGATGCGAATTATGGACGGTAGGATGGATAGATGGATGGATTGGTGAATGGATACTAGAAGCAGTCCAAAATATGGAAGAATGGATGGACCTGAAATGAGAGATGAACCAGTCTGTAGTAGATGAATGGATGCATCCTGAATATAGCAAAGATGAATAGGCGGACCATGGATGAATGAAGTCCCTTTGAAGAAATGTGGGGCTGCAGTTCCACCGTTTATAAATTCAATCGAGACCTCCAGCACCAGTGCGGTTGTCTGTGAGAGGTTAAGTCCATAACTGATTCTTAACATCTGAGGATGTCTGCGACCCCAGAAAAACGTTCACTTTTAATTCATAAAACCTTTTCGTCATTGCAAGCAATTTTTTCCCCAAATATTATGGAGGAACGCGGCATTACTCGCTTCCATCCAACTTCTGATTGGCGCAGAGTGGACGTGAAGCACTCCAATCGTCACTTCAAGCTCAAGGTGAATTCACTATTATAAGTAGGTACGACTAACTAGACTCAGATTCCAACTATCCCGGCAGCAGATCTGGGCTCTTTCAGCCCCAGACTCAGACGTTATCCCTGACTTAGCCTCAACCTCCAGCAGACTTCACCACTCACCAACTGGGACGCACTCACACGTCACACCTTAGTGATGACCTCTCCGCGTTAAAAACTGAAGTCTTCGCATATTTGCTACGTGATTAGTGGCCTTGATGGGACATGCATTACCAGCACACCGACCTGAATGTTGCGAAAGTGGCAAGATGCTTTAGTCAGGGCAGTGAGCTGTAAGCTGACGTACCAGGTCCAGATTTAGATTCACCTCAAGAGTATTAGTTATTTACCATCAGAGAATGAGGTTAGTGGTACTGCAAAACTTTTAACCTCGGTAAGTGAAGGGACAGCTTCAAGTGCCTAAAAGTTCGTCCTCTGCACGATTGGGAGGCTTGACGGCTACGGTACGGAGCTTCCAGGCCAAGATGGTAAATCCTACCGTGTTGGTGCGGGAAACTCTGCTCTATACCCGTTTTCGAGACGCTCGATTGTTCACCTCAGGCCGTACAGGATGCAGTGGCTCATACCTCACCGTGAGCCGTCACGAACATTCAAAACACAGAGTCCACTGGGCGTCAGTAATGCTCACTCCGAGACAAAACGGGCTTAAAGAGCCCTGAAGGTTTGCTATAGGAGTATTCCACATTCCAAACGGACTCGGCGGAACTCCAGATCAAAAGTACGGATGTCTTTTATCTCGGTTTTTTACTTGCCTCCATTGTTGCCTTCTTCCTTCTTCTTCCCTTCAAGATAGCGTGTCTAGTTGGTGCCCGCAGAAACAGGGAAGAATGTACCCTTCCTTCTTCTTTCATAGTGGGGTGAGGAATTCATTGTAAGAACATAAGTGTAGTATCCAAATACCGACAAGGTATCATCAAGGAAGCAAAAGTTAGGAAACATCAAATTTGTCAAAGAGACGCGTAAAAAATAGCAGCGTGTTTCACGCCAGATGGAGGAATTTGTCGTCTGTATCGCCAGGATTATAAGGAGCCCACGTGACTATGGCAAATCGTGGAAGTACAGACAGAGCAGTTGCAGAAACTGAACAATCAATGGTAGA